>NW_014563549.1:213695-223986 GCF_001313825.1 Dinoponera quadriceps | reverse complement strand
GGGGGGGGGGGGGAGAAAGAAAGGGAGAGAGAGAACACGACGGCAATTTGGCGTCCGTCTTGGAATTAAAGACGACCTCGCGAGAGAGCGTAAGAATTTGTATATGCGTGCGAAAGAGAAAGAAAAAACACAGTGTTGTTTATTTGCGCCTCAGGACTGTCTTCTCGAATGCTAATACGAAAAGTAAGTACAAGAACTCGCGAAAAGTGAATACAAAACTACAAAAAAGTGCATAGCGTATGTGTCAACCGATGCAAAAGAAAAATAACAGCAAATGTAAAAGGAATGGAATATATATGTACATAGACAGATAAAAGGAAAAATTAAAGAACTGTTTGAAAGAAGAGAGAAAATAGTTCTATAAAGACGCAAAACAATACAAAACCGCAATTATTCTAACAGATACACTGACATTCAAACGTAAACCTGAAGTGTCCGTTTTTAAAATTAAGAATGGAATCAACCTTCCGAAAGTGAGTTGAAATTTGGTGCCAAAGTTCAACAGCCAGACATCTAAAAGATTTCTTGTCAAGTTACGTGCGACGGATGAGAGAAATTAGATTAAATTAGACCAAATTAAAAAATTAGAAATTATAAAATATCTCGTATTATATAATAATATAAATTTGAATTCATAATACAAAATCGACGATCTGTTAGACCTAAATATAGAGAAAGCAAGATCGAGAGAGAGAGAGAGAGAGAGAGAGACGCATTTCGCGAACGCGCCTCCTGGGAATCCGCGTCCCAGTGCTCGTTGGAATATACGGATTTTCGCGAGAAGCCAATTGCACTCGCTTAAACGCGAAGATCGGCCGCAATCGAGCGTCCCACTTCGCACACGGAAGTAATCCGAAGCGTTCCCGCGATCCGCAAACGTGCGTGCGTGCATGGGTGCGTCTCGCATGCATCCTCCTGCTCGCCGCGACGTTCGCGATAACAATAAAAGCACGATAAAACGTCCGCAACTGGAAGCGTCGAGACTTTTTCCCGGCACCGAGCTCCATTATTCATAAGGATTTTATTCCGGGAATTCGGAAAATGAAGTTTCGTTCTGTACGGACTTTTCTATATGTACGCGCGCGCGCGCGCACACACACACACACACACGTATGTATGTAGCAAAGGCCACGTTAGAGCGAAACGATAGAGAACGGGAATTAGAACGGTAATATTATACAGAAAACGTTCGAGAGTTGTGGTAAACGCGACGTTGAAAAAATTTCCCTCGTGACAAAATGCTCGCGGGCCGCGAGTCGACACGAAAAAGATTATCATCGTTGCCTGGCCTAGGATCGTGTCCCACGGTGTTGGAGAGTGATCACACGACGCCGAAATTTCGGTCACGGAGTTCACGGACGAACAGTGGTTCTTCTAACGGGCACGTGATTTCGATTTTCTTCCCCGCTGGCTGGCATTGAACGCACCCAGCGCGGCCGGCGACGGCGCCAAAGAGCGCGTTTAGTTACGGCCGTATCACCTCGGCGAAATTCAAGTCCGTACCGTCCAGTTACGTCTTATTCACTGTCGACGGGATCGTTGCGTAACGGTCCGTCGCCGGCCGACACGCAGAAGGAAGAGTCGAGAATAAAATGCGTAAAAATGCTTATTATCGCCGGCGAGAAGCGGCGAACGTTCGTCGCGCGAAACTGGAAAGAAAAATTTATTTTTGGGTAACGCGCGCGCGCGGAGACGCGATATACGATAAAAAGAGAAGAACCACACCGTTTGCTCGTCGCATCGAGAGGATACTCGACGACACCGCCACAAGTTACGTATGAGAAAACAAATTCCGACCGTAAGAATTTAATCGTGAGAACTGATCGCGACGACCTCTTCTACCTACGGAAGCTGACTTTTTCACGATGCATATTTTGCGCGCGCAACAAAGTTGCCTCCGAACGGTAAGAAACTTCTCGAAAGTCTCGCCGCTTATCTGACGACCATTAACGATATTCTTCGGCCGCCTTCGTGACAGCTGAAGAATTTCCATCCTGAATTCTTAACGGTCGCCGAAAAGCGTCCCGTGAAATCCCGAATTTTCCCTTGACGGACAATGGCGCGCACGATTATCCTCTACATCTGTAGTCAATAAAAATTTATCAACCTTGCAGCCCATTATGCCTCAAGTGTCAGGCAATTTAGGGTCCGAGCGGCGAACTGCACCTTCCGAAGATACCGAGGAGAGACCCAGACACTGTGGGTACTCATATATCATCAGTGTATTTCGAAATGTCCTAACGGCAGATATATACCTGCGAGCCTTGAAAAGCATTCTGCTAAATACATAGCCTCCCGTCTCCAGGTCCTGCCTCTATTCATCGATCTACCAACTCTGTTTCAAAATTAGTACATTGTGCGTGTGCTCGGCTAAAACACAGAATCATCCGTCTTAATCCTCTGTGCGACCACCCGTAATCGAAATAATTTTTACACGCCACCACCGGCAAAGTTCCTTCCGTTTTAATTAAAATTTCAATTATAATTTCGGCCTTTACTATTATTATTATTATTATTATTTGCGTTTTATTTTCCGCTACTTGCAACAACAAGAAATACAACAACAGTTGCTCCCCTTAATCTTTCTGACGTTCTGTATTAATTAAATCGGATTGAATTAATTACACCGAGATGTGTAAATACACGCGCTGAATTAATTAAACAGACACATTTACGTCTCCTGACGTTGGCTCTGGGCACTGTTTATCTAAGTTGCATCCTATATATATATATATATACATAAATATATACACACATGATACACGCAATAATCGTGCGGCGCACTGGCCTGATGTTTTCGACAACGAGAGTTGATGCGTCTCGCGGCGGCCATTTTTAAAAGGCAACCGCGACGTTAACATCGGACCTCTCTCTCCCGCTTCTTTATCGTGCTCCTTCTCCTCCTCTTCTCGCTTATGTAACGCAAAGTTAGCGATGACACGCGACGACGAACGGAAAGAGAAGGAACCAGCGAAGGATGTGTTTATTATCATTTCTCGGCTCGCTTCTTTCGACCAAGAGGAAAACGCGCTACACTCTCCCGAGTCGGGTTCATCCTATCGATCATTTAATTCAATACGAACGTTTGAAGAATGAAAAAAGGTAGAGACGGACAAATCTCTTAGCGATAAAAATGGTGCAGGCGAGTCATCCGGACATCGAAGATTCTTCCGAACGCGTGGCTGAAGTTAATTATTATCGACTGGTTGAGAAAAAGATCGATTTCTCGGCGATAAAAATGTATCCGAGAATATTTCCGAAATGTCGAGAATTGAATACTGGCTTATACGTCGAGAAATATCATCTGACATACGAGAAGCAAACGCACGCGTCATCTGATCGGAAATATTTTCTATAAATATAATTTATGGCTGATTTTTAAACTGATCAGCAATCGTGTGTCAGGTAATACCGACGCCACGTGCCTCGAGAAAAAATGACACTGTTAGAGGTAGTAGTGACGTCAATGTCCCGTTCAGCCAAGCATAATTAATTAGCGACTATCGGCGCGTCTAAAAATAACCGCGCTGAGAAAAAAACAAGAAAAAGTAAACGTCAGCATCGAGCATTTCTATCGAGATCGCGCGATATTATTATTTATGAGAATAATAGAAGGCAGCTAATGAGATTGCGTTGCATATAATAGCACCGGATAGTGGCGGGGTAGAAGTCCGTGGCGGGAAACGCGCGGGAGGAAGCGGGGAAGACATAAAACTCGGATAACGGATTGAGACGGAGCCTCGGGACGATAGATGGTGAAATTCTGCTGACCAAATTGTGCCCCCTCTCTTTTACGGGACAAACTCACGCGCTCAGAGCGAGCACAGGAGGGGAGGCGAGATTAAAATGCAGATATCCGAAACGTGAAACAAACACGAGAGAATTCGATCTATAATACGCGATACAACGGCGCAACGATGTAAATATTTCCCGGCAATGGAGAGATAAGCATTCGCGCCTTTAACATTTCATTTCTAATTACGATGTTGAGCACACAATACGTATAGATCCCACTGACCTCTTTTACCCTTCGGATTTATGAAGCGGATTTACGAACTGGCGGAAATTTAATTTGGAGTTTATTTTCAAAAATATTTAATTATTTGCAAAAAACGCGCGAGGAAAACAGCGACCGATGAAATTCTGGCCGAGGGGCGGGGAGGGGGGCCTCCGGCTTCGAAAAATTTATGCGCAAATGAAAATCTAAACGGAAACCAGTCGATAGTATTCGTATGCCGGTAATCCCCCCTTCGATTCCGCGTATTTTAACCTTGTCTTTCTTTACTGATACAACACACACACACACACACAGATACATACACACAGGCCTTCGACCTCGCGTTTTCGCGGCGTCATCGAAGAGCCCCCCTCCTTCACCTGCTGTTTCCCGAGAAAAACACGGCCGAAACGGGGGTAAGATTCATCGTTCTTGGACAACGATAAAGTCTCGAGAGAGAAAATCCAGGACGCGCGCGTACGCTCGCGGCCGGTTCGTAAAATAACGAGATTTATTTTATGGACAGAGATGGATCGACCGTAAAACGTCGCCCGGAACGAGCTGCGACGTTTTTCTGCTTCTTGCGACGCGTGGCACAAAGCGGTGCCTGAGGTTGCCGCCGTTTTCCTTAAAACGACGCGATTTTCCCCGGTTTACGACGTAACCGTCCCTACCTTGTATGTCTCCTCTTCCCTCCTTTAACCCTTTATTCGTTGGGTCATTGTGTACTTAATGTTTTCAGGCTTTTTAAGACACTATCGGCTAAGACAGACCTTTTCGTTTTTCTACCTTTCATTTTTTTCAACCCTCAGTATTGTCAGAGGTTGGAAAGGAAAGTTAGTTTCGTCCGACATCTACGGACGATTGTTCGACTGAGTTTTTGTAAAATGACCTGCGATGCCAAACTGTGACATATTTTCTCTTTCTTCTTGCGGACTTTTCCATCCGCATTCCGACCTCTTCAAGGCGATACAACAGCTACAATGCGATTCAAATATCCGTAACAAAGGATCAAATTTACAAACTGACTCGTGAATTCGAGTTTTCCCTTTAATTAAAATCACCGGTGAGCTTCGTCTTCTACCTGGTTCGTTTAACGAGGTGAAACGAAGGACTACTGGTGGCGGCAAGTTCATAAGTAAGCGAGTTTCTCGTTTTACAACGAGAAAAGACAGGATAAATATTCGTTACTTTCTCGCATGTCCACAAATTTTCCACAGTTTCTGGTTTATAACCGGATTTGGTTTGTGGGCCTATCTCCGCACGGGCAGTTGAACATGGTGCTAGATATTATTTTAAAATGCGACACGCTCGACGAGAGATACAAGAATGTGACAAGATAGGCATCAAGATGAGGGACTCTCTGGTTCGTTTCTTCCTGAACGGCGAGGCGTTATCGCCCGACAACGATAACGTTGGCGAGAAAATTGTTTCCCATCGCTGCATCGCCGCGCTCGAGGATTTCCCAGCGGAGCGCCGAACATATCCCGGTAATGTGATTCACAAAGTCTTCGGCGGAAGATCCTCAACTCCGAGAGATGAATCACAGGATCAGCGCGCGAGCGCATTGTTTCGAGCGCGCTATTTCGGGGACTTTGTTTCCGGCGCACGAATTACGCGACGAGTCAACATCAACTGAGAATGTATACGCATACATCGCGAGGGACTCTTGCAGGATACATCACCAAGATTTGTATTTTAAACGAGTGAAATTGCTGTGACGGGAACAACGGATTCTGAACAAAGCAAGACTATATCGAGGTACCTCTATTTAGTCGACTTGAGCAAGATTCTTGTTTGAATCTGGGCGAGAAAGAAATGTTTCAATTGTGAGAATCAAAATTCACTTCTCTGAAGCGAAGATGAAAAAGATTTGGTTCGGAGAACGTGAATTTTGGTTCTCGCAATCGAACATATGTTTGCCCGCTGGCGAAACAAAAATTTTGTTCAAGTCAATCGAACGGATTTCTCAGTGTATCATCTTTCCCACGCGAATCGTCTCAAATCTGTTCCCCCAAACTCGTGGGACTCGTTCCCAAATGGATAACGAAATATTTATACTGAGATACGAAGCGGCACAAATCTTCAAGGCCGAATATCTACGACATAACGAAGTGCCTTTAATACCGCAACAACAGCGAGGCGTAAAGGCAACGGGGTAAACGAGTCTTGGAAATCACACGCGCTGATAAGTCAAGTGATTATTGCGAAAACAGTTGCGCAATTCCAAAGCGAGATGCAGTGAAAAAGAGAGAGAGAGAGCTCGCGATGATAATCGGCGCGTCCGTCGTCGAGCGGAATTCTCGCGCGGCTGGCTGGATCGTCGCAAGCGTGTTTTCCGCCGCAGCGAGAACAAGAACGTCCGTCGACGTCATCGTCAAGGTACAAAGTACGTTTCGTCGCGCGCGCTGCGATGGGCATCCACGTGTGGTTATCGACCGATCGCGCGGGGTCTCTCTCTCTCATCGCGACTCGCTCGAATGAAAGCGCGAATCGCGACGGTCGACCCTGACTTTTCAAGCCGGATCGATCATCTCTCGAGACGACAACGTTCAACACGTGCGGCCGACGAGCTTCGAACCGTTCGACGCTCACTATCGTGAGATAATGCTCGATAATTTCGATCCGTTCAGGTATAGGTGGACGAGGACGAAAAGCCAAGCGATAATACGCGACGAGTGCCTCTACGCGATAACGCATTACGAATAGCTAAATTTAATCGAAGCGACAGACTCTCTCGAACGGTGCGCCGCCTGCGATGCGTCGCGCGTCACAGCTTGCCGCGCAATTCTTCGCCGATCGCGCGTCATCCCGCGATTAACGCATTAATGGAAGGCCGATCGTTTCACCAACACTCGAAATACAAAGGTTCGCGCATTCCGCGATTCCCTATCCTCGTGAGAGTCCAAGCTTTCGGCAATATTTCGGAAAAACCCTCCGTGAAATTTCAGTCGAGCGTCTGTCGCAAGGTAATTCTCTCGAGTTACTCACGAACCAGTTAATCGAGTCGACGTTCCGAAGGATCGCCAAAAATGCGCGTGATTTTGCGGAACGCGCGCACAAAGGCGAGCGAGGGAGCGACGCGATCAAGTTCCGCGCAATGTTCGCTGATTACGCGTCATTTCGCAATAAAACCGGCGTAGTGAGAGCGAGCGAGAGCCGACTCTGTCTCGCGGAAGGAGAGGGAGAGAGACTCACCGTGCGTTCACGAGGAGCGAACGACGACGCCTGCTGTCGTCGCGCTGATCGAAAGTGATCTCGATGGCGGGTTATCACCGCGATCACCGGAATAATCGCACGGAACACTCGCCAACAACGGCCGTCGCTCCACGCTGGAAGGCACTCTCATTCTCTCGCCGAGTTCCCGTACTCACGCACTCGCGCGTCTCGTTGAGGGAGGAACGAGGGGAGCGGCTAATCCCAGAAACGCGCGCTCCTGCTCGTCGAATCCGAGCTCTCTCGGAACTCGCGGACACACTCCGACCAAAAGGAACCGATCGGACGCGATATGCACCAAGAAGCACACTGTGTTTCGCGATTATCTCTCCGCGCGTGCACACTCACACACACACACACTCCGCGCACGAGAGGACGCGCGCGCGCGCGCGACACACTCGCGTGGTGGACCGTCACGGCGCGCGCGACAGATCGACGACGGGGGTATCGATAGAAAGAGACGCGCGCGTGCGACGCTGGGCCGACGCGATGGCGATGCGACCGTACGAGCGAACGTTCTGCACCAGACGATCGTCGACGAGAAACTGGCACCTTCCGGTCGAGACGGAGAGAGGGCGCGGGACGGGAGCGAGATAGAGACGCGCACGGAGAGAGAAAGATACTGCACGTGTATACGCGCGCACGGGGGCGTGTGTAGGTGCCGCGTGCGTCGGTATGCGAGAGGTAGCGCGTGTCGAGAGACCGTCGTCTGAGCGCGCATACGGAGAGTGCGGGACTGAGAGAGAACGAGGAAGAGCGGGAAGAGTGGGAAAGAGGCGGGAAGGGAGGGGGCAGGGGAAAATCCACGACCTAGCGACCAGCGTCACAGGGACGGCCAACTACTACCACACGCTACTCCTCCGCTCTCTGTCTCTTGACGGAACGACCGAGAGAGAAGGACACGTTGCCAGAGCACGAGGAGAGGTGAAAAAGGCGCGCGAGTGAGCGAACGAGGAGGCGAGCGCGCGCACGTGTCGGTATGCGACCGGCGTTTTTCGTGTGCGTGCTTGCGTGCGTGCGCGAAGAGCACAGCCAGCACTGAGAGAGAAGGACGAAGAGAACGCGACGGGAAGATTGAAATGAGAGAAACAGCGAGAGGGAAAAAGAGGGTTAGCGGAGCGAGAGGAAGAAAGACAGGGAACAGATAGAGAAAGCGAGATGGTGTGAGAAAGAGAGAGAGAGAGAGAGACGGAGGAGTGGGAGATTATCAAAATGGCCGCGCGCGCACCTACTCCACGTCCTCCTACTCCTCCGCACCTCCGACCACCTCCACCGCCTCTCTATATTCCTACGCCGCTATTCCTCCACCTCGTTCGAGCCGCGCGGAAACCGCCAGGCGCAATGCCGCCCGATATAATGGTAGTGGACTACCGTGACAGTCTCGCCGATCTCGGTGGTGATGGTGTGGCTCGTGCGCTGGAGATGCAGTGTAATGTATATGAGCGTGGGGTGAGCGAGGAGGGGAAACAGAGAGAGAGAGAGAGAGAGAAACTGTCATCGTCGTCCGCGCGCGCGAACTCGAGAGAGAAAGGGATGAAAGAAAATCTTGGCGATGCTCAATGGGATACCGAGATTCTCTTTGCTCTGGTCGAGCCAGGGAATCAAAATAATACGCTCGCGAACGATAACTGGGGGGGAGGGGGGGCGATAAAAGATTAATTAAAGTAAGACGCGGTTGCGTACAAATGAAATTAAGGCCGGTCGCGTAATCGCGCCGACGAGATAATATCTCGGATATATTTTAACGGATAATGGCGATGTTACACGGGCAACACGCATAAATTCATTAACAATTAATAGTTAATAGAAATGTAAATCAATTTTACCAACGACGCGGCAACTGAAAAAGCTTCATTAGCGATGATCCGCTTCATTCCGCATTCCCGGCAAAGCGCATGCTGGCGTGTAAATAATTAAAAGCGGATAGCTCACTGTTTAGCCGTAACGATTAATCGTCGTTTATGAGTAATAAGCGCGGCGGCAATTTGTTTTCGGAATTACGCGAAACGACAAGATACCCGCGCTGCATTATGCACGGGTGTTTCGCGTGCGCGATTCGTAATTAACGATAATTAACATGTCGCGCTTAATGTAACGCGAACGTGAAATAATTCAACGGCGGCGCGAAAAATCGGTCGCCGACAATTAATCCGTCCTCCCTCCCCCCCCCTCTCTCTCTCTCCCTCTTTCAAGAGGAACTCTAATTGCTGATTTCACCGTGTGCGTGTGTCCGTATTATGCGTATATCTTCACAGATGGAAGAGCTTTTCCAGCTTGAGAACCTGCCGGCGTTACCCACGAGGGGAAGGATGCGCGCGCGCGCGTTTCGCCCGCAAATGACTTCGATTTAAAGTTGCCGGCGATGTAGCAGCAGCCACCCCAACTTCCTTGCCGCCCCCCTCACCCCGGTTCCCCCCTCGGCTAGGAGTGCATAATATCGCGTTAAACTCGCTTTGAAATTCGAGGCGTACCCGCCGCCTCCACCTACGACTAATTCCCGGACAAAGCGCTTTACACGAAAACAGAGCCGGTGCCGCCGCCGCGCGCACGGCGCTGCGTCTGTCGGTTTCGGCGCGGTTGACTGCGAAAACCGTCTTGCATGTAATGCAACAGGATCGATACGCGCGCGGCCTCGCGCAGCGAGTGCAAAAATAATGCCGTTGTGTAGCCGGGCGTCGAGGATCGGACATTGAAACGAGCGCGCGTGAAAAGCTCGTCGCCGGTGTCCTAAAAAGAGATTAAAAAGAGAGAGAGAGAGAGAGAGTGACGCCTATCGAAGCGGGACTTTTCGTATACATTTAAAAAGCTGAAAATCGAATGTAAAACGGGAGGCCGGAGGAAACTTAGCGCGTTTCCAGCTCGGTTTTCGCGCGTATAACAATACGTGCGAAAAAACCGATATATCGCCGAGCTTTTTCGCGATGTCCCACTTTACGCTCAACTTTTGACATGGCGAATAAACTTCCGATTAAATTCGTGCGCGCGTGGAAACGAGTTCTCCAGTCGGTCAAACCCTCGGACCGATCGCAGGTCGCATGAGTGTGAGAGCGCTGACAGTCCCTCCCTCCCCCCCCCCCC
>NW_014563549.1:159354-213614 GCF_001313825.1 Dinoponera quadriceps | reverse complement strand
CCCCCCCCCCTCTCTCTCTCGCCGTTCCTGTGACGTCAAGTCTTCAATCGTCCGGCGGACACTTTATCGCGCGACGCAATCATCACAAAGGAGCACCACCAGCGCCCCGATGGTTCACGGAACGGTTCACGGGTGAAGCCGACCGGTGAAAATCGCTCGGTCGGAGTAACTCGTCGCCGGTGCATGCGAAGCCAAACGCCATCAAGTCGCCGTCGCCGTCTGTCAATCACTTTGCTAAATTGGCGTGCCGGGGAAATCCCGACCGTGGTTCCGCCATTCGGCCCGATCTCGCGCTGACAATCGCGCCCGAGACCGGTGACTGACTTGTGCCGTGACCTACGCCACGGTTCTCGCCGTTGCGTTGTCCGTCGAAGGGACGAAAGTGGAAGGAGAGGCGATTCGAAGGAGAGAAAGGACTCTACCGAATGTACATGTCTTCGTCCGGCGCGTTTATCACTCGTTGTTATCGGTGTTACGATTTTTACGACTTCCGAAAGCCCGACGAGCGAAATGGCCGCAGTTATGCAAGAAAGATCCAATACTCACACGGAGCGGACAATTCGAGAAAAATGGCGATGAAAATTTGATATATGTTTTAAAAAATAGATAAATAGCACTCAGGTACTTCACAGTCGTTCAAGAAATCAAGCATGGTACATTTTATTTTTAAAGGCATCTCCATTGTGTGTAAGGTGGGGTCAGTTGACCCAATGGCTTGGTTTATTTCATAGCGTCCATTTTCTCTTTTTAAGGAATATTTTATGTTATTATTTACTTCTTTTGCCCACTTTTGTATATTGATTACATGAAAAATGAATGAAACAGAGTACAGAGTCGCATCTAACCTCACTTTCTTGGATACATTGAAAACACACCTTATCATTAGTGGGTTAACTCTAAAAAAAATTAATAAGAAACGCGACTAATAAAAAATGGCATAACTAGGAGGAATTTTCGATGCCAAAAAGGCTTGGATTTTTTTTGTTTTTTTAGAAAGACGTATAGACTATCCCCCCCCTCTCCGGTAGCAAAATCTCAAAAATCATAATTTTGTGGGTTGTATCCTTCTTGCATAATTATGGCCAAATTAGAACGTCTAACGTCGGTCAATGATAACGACAATGCGGTGGTATTTAATAAGTATGAATTATTTATATGTGAAAATAACATTAGAGAAATTTCTTCACGATATAATTAATCCACTTTTTTGGTCGACCTATCAGTAGTGACGAAAGACTCCCAACCTAAAAACGGTTCTTCTTTCGATGTTAAAGTAGGGCGCGGCTTTTCTTTCGACCTTAAAAAAGCGAAAACCAGAACGAAAGGCGTGAAAGAAGGATCCGGATCTGTTTGTCTTTCCTCTCAGCGGCTTCCGTTTACTTTTCCTTGACCGCCATCCACTCCGTTATTATCTCGAATAATCGATTATGCCGCTGGACCGTCGCCGCATGTCGTTTTAACCTTCGGAGCTCTATCTTTAAGTATGGGCCGGCACTTTGCGATCGAGAGTAATCGTTACAAAACATATGCTAGTTCCATTATACCGTATCAAATTAGAAGTCGCTGCGTGTTCATGAATAATAAATATGTTATAAATTACAGTGTTAATGCTTTCAATAAATCTTCGTACATGATTCACTGTGCGACTCGGTGATTTTTTTCGTCGCGAAGAATTACCGTCAAAGGAAAAAAATCGAGTCTAATCATTACAAATTAATTAATTAATGCGGACGTTGTATTTATCTCATGCTGTGTGCTTTGCAAGAGAAAGAAATCCATTGTAAAAAAAAAAAAACACGAAAGCGCATTAAAAATTGAGATTAAAATTGTATTAAATCAAAGTAATTATTGAATAACTGGATTATATGTTAAATTTTGTAAGTTTTCCTTTTTTTACGCAATAACGTAATACTTAGCTTCCTCTTTCCCAAGAACGTCTAATATAAAATATACTTTAAGCCATTAATTAATTTAAAATAACTTTCACGACTGATACTTTGTTACTGATTTATAGTTATTCCGGTGTTTATCTGTACAACCTATGACACATATTTATGTCGTCTTCGTCCCTCGAAACCGTCAACAAAGGAAATCCCGAGAAAGACACAAGGATTCGAGATAAAGAAGAACAAAACTGCTTTTGTCTTTTTCGAGTAATTTAACAATTGATCGCGCTTGTTATCTGTTAAGAAGTCCATTGCATTGTATACGTTTTCGTTTATACGTCGTCAAGAAAAAAACGAAAAATATTTCTATCTTTCTTCCACAAAGATAGACACACGACAGTGTCGGTGAGATAACGGTCTTTATCAAGTCACACAGTTCCGATGATGAGTGACGAACACAACAACTTGTATGATGAAAGAATTGTAGCGTCATCGCTGTCTACGCGATAACGACACGAAAATTACAGATAATTCTGGAAATTCAACTCTCGACGACCCTTTTAAAACTATTTTTGCTTTTTCAAGTCATTCGCATTTATACGCATTTTATGAAATCAATCTTAATTCTCCCCCTGTCTCGTGTTTCTACATAAGAGCGATACACAAAGTAACACAGAAAATACGCATCTCTGCATACGTTTTGATAAATTTGTTAGTCTTTCTCTTTTTTTTCTCTTACGATTGGGTTATAAAATTGGCTGACGCAGCAAAATTTAATTAAAGAGAGAACGCGTGTAGTTTTCAGCGAGTTATTGATTAGCGGGTTTAATAATCAGACGAGGTAGCTACGACAAAAAGACGAGACGTAAAAATTCACGGTCGTCGCGAGCCGCGCGAGAATTTGCGAAGCCATTACAGCGGAAGCACCGATGTCGCCGGATTGAATCGCGATTACGGAAGAATGCAAATCCGCGTTCGTGCAGAATGAGTGATAGAGGGAGAAACAGAGAGAGGGGAGGGAGAGAGAGAAAGAGAGAGAACTGGAAAGGATATTCCCCGCGAATTTAATTGGCGTTCACTGATTTATTCGTCGTCTTGTCGTGGTAATTATCGAGCGGGGGTTGCTTAAACATTTTTAAGGGCAATTACTCGCTACGACTCCGTAAAGAGTCACAGGAGTTATTAAATGCTAGCGATAAACGGCGCCACCGCGAGGAAAATTTATACAGAATGTCCCGACTACGCGACGTAACCGACGTGCCGGTTTTTTAGGGCGCCGTCGTGGTGCGCTCTCGACGTTCCGGCTTATCGGCGTCGCAATTAACTCGCAAAATTCATTCACGTCACCGTCTACGGCGAGTCTATCTCGCGATTCGATACGCTTTTGATCGTCGGACCTATCGAGTATCCTTCTTTTTTTGGAGGCTATTAAGAAGAAGGCCGTTGAACTCTTAGGGCGTCGGACGGATTATATCGGCGATCGAAACCCCGATTAAAAATTCATTTCAGAAACAAATTGGATGCATTTCCATAACTTTATAGTGGTTAGTTTGGTTTTAGAATTGCAGCCGTGTGTGCGTACGTGCGTGTGTGTGTGTGTGAAAACCACGAACCACGTTAGGAAATTTATTTTTGTAATTGCCACCACAAAATATTTAATACATTATGGTTGACGATATAACTTTTCTTACTTGCGTCAACCAAATGTATAAGGAGAGAATAAACTTCATAAATTTAAATTAGCGTAACCAAATTATTTGATTAAATCTTTCTGACTTCTTAAAAAGCTAAACATTCGTTATTCGTTTTTAATGGAAAATAATTTTATAATTATGAGAAGATAATAGAATATATTTAGTTTTAATGATTCATATTTAGTTTTAAACGATCCGTGTATAGAAACATTTCTATACCTTTAAAGAAGTCTGTGTGAAACAGCATTCCTACCTCGGTATCTCTAGTAGGAATAGTTTTTTTCTCACAATTTGATTAAGAAACTAAATTTTTTGGAATGGAAAAATTGTGGAATTTTTTGGTTATTGTAATCAAACAGTTCGTTGAGCATATGCATTTGGAGTAGAAAGTGCACTGAAAAATTAATTGTCACAACCAGATTAGGTGGATTTTCAGTGCATTTTCTACTCCAAATGTACAAACGGCTCTCCAGAAAATGGGTATAAAGAATATCGTCGAGTGACATCGACTGTGCATATCGTTCATTAGATGCAATGTTATTCGCGCTTGAAAGAAAAAATCATCCTTCATGCCAGATCTTGTTACTTACAGTTGCGTAAATCGCGTTCCGATTCAGTAGCTGCCGCTCGTAATCAATCGGTCGTGATGAATGCGAGGTGCTCTCCGTAAGATCACCGGGCGATCGAAAATGCAAGTACGCGAAACCGGCCGCGGATTTCGCGGAAACCCGAAATCGCATCAGTGTAGCACTAAATAGGAGGGATAATTTACGCCATATCCCTGGTATTTGCGGGAATGCGCGGGACCGCGGAATAAATTTAACGCCGCCGAATAGAAGAGCCAACTAAAACGAGGACCGCTTCTTGCCGCAATTACGGTTCCCGCCGAGATAAACTCGTCTCCGACTTCGCAGAAGAAAAAAACTTCTAATCGCGATGAATCGCGAGTTATCCGCCGAATGTTTTCGCCCGAACATTGTTCGTCAACTTCTACCGCAGTCGGACTGCGCCACATACGACGAGCGGTGACGAAACTCCGGGTAGATTCATTGTTTTATATTAATTTATGGTATTTTATTCGCCGGCGAGAGAAATTAATAAACGGTTCTGCCACAAATATGCGAAATATTTGAAAAATGTAAATACACTAAAACCACTATTTCGACTCGAATATTGCTCTCCAATATCACCTATGGTCTCCGGTATTACCGGTATCAAATCGATATGATTGAGCGCGTACAAATTTTCTGCGTCTAGCGAGCTATCATCTCGGCACATCCATGGCAATAATATGTCATGATTATAGACCGATTCTTGGCAGATTAGATATACTATCTTTGCTACAAAGGAGAACAAAGATCGACTTCCTTTTATGTTCAATCTTCTAAATCGGAATATTGATTGCTGATATTAGAATTGCTAAAACTAAATATTCTATCAAGATGTTAGAGACACTACCCACTTTTTCTTACATTGAACATTGTCGAGCATTATGGTTTATTTATATGATTCAGATTTCTATATATGAACAGATTATATTTAATAGTTTACTTATTTTCTGTTTCTGCAAACTTCTTTTACAATAATCCGATAATAATTAAATATTATTCAATATTGCGTGCAATTTCTTGAGCTTCTTGTTTTCATATCACACATATACACACACACATACACACACATACCATCATTATTTATATATTAATCAAATTGCAATTACTTTCCTTACTGTCTATGATTTTAATTAATTAATTATGGATGTTGAAGGGTGCTTTCGTTGAATGTTACGCTCACGGTCGCTTATGTAGTGCTTTATATAATAAATTTACACGATCTTGACGGAGAGGGAGAGAGAGAGAGAAAGAGAGAGAGTACGATTAATCTTTACTCGTTTGTATAATTAGAAGTGTATTTCAAATGCACATTAAGAGCAATAGCTGGGCGTTTCTGGCATCGCAGTTTATATATAACCCTTGATTCTCGATTCGGGATATCGCCGAATGCAAATACGTTTTCAATAAAACAACAGCTCGTTGATATTTAACTTAATCTCTCTCGCGTACCCCGCTCGAAATTCCGCACGTAAATCGAACGTGTCGCATCGGCAAATATAATTTTGTATACTTTTACTATCTTTTCTGGGTAATCGATATTCGACCACCGATTGAAACCTCTCGATTCTCACGAGACGCGATGACGAGAGAGAGAGAGAGAGAGAGAGAGCTTCCCGTTGATAAAATCGTAAGAAAAATCAGTGGAATTCATTAAACGAACATATTCTCCGCGAGTTTCCCCGTCCTCGATCTCCGTGTAAATGACGCGCGCGATTTCTTTCCGCCGCGTGATGAGTAAGTCTCGCGAGAAGTAATAATAGAGCCGCCGAAACCTAGATCTTAGTCAGTGGATTATTTTTATCTGCGTGCCGCGCGCGAACGGGACGAATTTTCCCGCTTCGCATAAACACGCTGAAATTTCTACGACGGTTTGTACAAACGCCCGTCTCCTCTCTCTCTCTCTCTCTGCCTTCGCGCAGAGAAGTAGCCTTGAGTTTAACCGGCCAGTTGATTTGACAAACCGCACGGTAGATAATCCAGACTGCCTACCTAGACGATCTTGACACGGCAACACGGCTTGATAATGTCATACCTCATCCATGAGAGCGATTATCCGAAAAAATACTTCCGCGCGTATATACGATCGCGTTATTTTGAGCTACGCAATTAATGATTGAAAAAAATAAAGAATAAAAAATTTATCTAAAATCGCACAACTTATACGAATTGTGTTATTAAGTTGAACAGATCGTAGCCGTCGCAGAATTTCTGTTTTACGGAATTTATCCACAAAATAGAGCTTGACTTCTCCTCAATATCTTTCCCCATCATCTTTTTTATTTCTGTGAGATATTTTGACGGTTTAAATATCTCAGGGTTAATTAGTTTAATATAATCACACGTCGGTTCTCGTTAAGCTGTTACTTCTATCAGACTGCTTAAAATATTCAAGTTACAACCAACGTAATGTAGTCGTATTTCACAAAAAATAAATGTCAATCGAGCTCTAATCCACTCGGAATTTATCGGAGAACAAGACCGCCTTGTTTGCGCACTCTCGACGTTGGCGTGATCGCATCGAAATGCGCGGGCGATCGGCGTAACCGCGACATCCGCAAACTGTCCGAAAGGTTTGAGAGAGAGAGAGAGAGGAGACACTGATCTACTGTAATCGCCGCCAAGTTTTCCGATCAATTCGTATCGCGGCGTTCATTTTTGTTGCTCGGACGCAGTTTGCGCTTCGTTCGTGGAGTCGAGGCGAAGGAAGACCACGTACGGCCGTGGTCGTGTGTATGTGTTCCATTGCCCCAGATAAGACCAGCCACCCCACTCTTCTATCGCACGCGCGTACTCCCACCGCCGATACCGCGACTCTTACTCCGTGAGGAAGGACAGAATGGCCTCTTACGTTAGCGAGCTTAGCGAGGACGCCACCGGCTATGTGCGTATATAAAATTTCTCGTGCCGGGAGAAAATGCTAAAGCCACTGCGCGAAATATCGCCGATACCTCTCGAGGCGCTGTATAATAGCTCGACGAGACCGCGGCCGAGTTTTATGGGCCGCTACGGAATTGGATGAGTTCAGATTTTACGCTGGGCCGTCGCGATAAATCTCGAAAAAAAAGGGGGGGGGGGAAGGAAGAACTTCCCGCGGCGAACTCGAACGACGCTTTCGAAGCATCGACGAACGCAGTGATCATTGCTGCGAATTTGCAGAAACAAAAAAAGAAGAAGGAAAGGAGGGAAGGAGAATGTGCAAGGCTTCTCTTAGTTTCCGATTTGGAATGTGAGAACGTCCCAAAGAACGCGCTATCGCTAATGGTGAGACCATTATATATCGATATAATTGGTCTCAACTATATCTCAATTAGTCTTATTTGATAATTCGTATCGCGTCATTAGTGATATTATGAGGAATTATTCGAATGGCGGCGAAGAGGAACGCCGAATTGTAATTTCAAGGAGATAAACGGTCAATGAAAATGTATCGTGATGGAAAAATGTCGAAGAGCTCCGGGGACGAAAACGCGAGGAAAGCTGTGTGTGTGTGTGTGTGTGTCGTAGTGGAAAGCACGATTAATAATTTCCGGCTAATCAGAAATACTTTACATCGAGGAAGCGCTTCCGTGCGCCGAGCGCGGCCCACGATTTTGCAATATAAACGGAATTAGTTTCGCAAGTTGTACTACTACTACGGGCGGTGTCGTAACGCGGGACGCATCAAAGTCGAAAATGACTTTCTCCTCCATTAACCGGAACGGTTCCCTGAACGCGCGTGCAGTAAGCTGAGTTACGTTTCGGCGTGGACGCTCATGACGTTCGATAATAAAGTAACGACTCCGCCGAGCTTTACCGCCTAAACGAGCGAATTTAAGCTGACGTCGCGATCCAACCTGTCATTCGTTATTAATTATCATCGCGATGCCACGGCCGCAACAAAAGAAGAAACAACGATCGCCACGCGGCAAATAAAGATCTCTCAGACACGTATCGGCATTCGCGTCGCGGAAATTCCGCGAAAATCACGACGTTCTGTAAAGATACAATACAGTATATTCGACAATGTTCGAGTCTCACAACAAAGACGTTTCTAGGCACTTCACAAAGTGTTTCGGCGCATTGTCGTGTTTGATGGAAGCTGTAAATGTAAAATAAACGAAAGCTCTCTCTCTTGCTATCGGATACAAAGAACGCTGAGAGAGATAATCTCGCACACGCGATGGAAGCAAATTCGCGCATCCGACACCTTAAATATGTACGACACGATTGCAATATTCATGGTCACAATGAGGAAATCTCGAGCTGGGAATTTGAAAGGCAATCTTTCGTTTTTAAAGAGAGAGAGAGTTCCTTTTAATTCAATCGGGACAGTCGCCGCTTCGCGCCGATATGCATTTATATGTGCTTTTCAGCGCACGTTGTTTCCTGATTCTCGCGCGCGCGCGCGCGAGGGTGGTCGATAATAATTTTGCAAATATATAGTCGGCAAATTTGTTCGCGCGGCGATGAGGAACCCGAGTTGGAAGGCGTGATACGACGCAGCCTTATTTTACAAATTACGACGAGGGTTACCGTTACCACGCCGTCGCTGAATATACACGGGACACGACCCCATCTCGTTTATGCTTCGGGGACAGCAGCAGACCGGAGCTTTTCACGCCGACACCGTGTTTCGCTCGTTTCGTGGGAAAGAGTTAATTTCACGTGCAAAACTTGACGAGGCGCGGGGGATAATTATATCCGCGGGTTTACTTCGGCAGTTAATTGCAAATCATTTCGAAACTTGTACGGCTCCGTTGCCTGTAACTCGTCGTGACCTATTTTCCAAAGCTGTGGCGGAATAACAAGATAAAAACACGTTAGAACATCAGCCCCGAAGAAGGAGTTCTTACATGCGAGTTCGAGCGCGCTCGGCCTCGAAAGATCGACGATAGCTGTTTAATTATCGCGCGAAGTTACTATGGATTTGATTAAAAATAGCGCGCATTGAATTTCAATAGAAATCAGCAAGGTTATTCTTAAGGAAAACGGCGTTTCTTATCTTAGTATAACCGTCGATGCGAAAATCCGCATTTTCGTATCTTGGGCAAAAGTACACGCGGTATCGATGATACTGATATCTCGAACGAGTCCCGAAAAGTTGCGTGACTTGCAAATTATGTTCAAACGTTTGTCTCCTACAATTGTATTTTTGTTTCTTTTCTACGTTGAATTGAATCATATTACATATTTCCAGTGTATTTCCTCAATACTTGCTACTCCCGCGCGATTGAAAATTATACAACAGCTGTATGAGAAAGAAAAAAAAAAAAAGAGAGACGTATTTAATTTTATTGCCTCCCCCCAACATCATGTCAAAATTGACCCAGCATCTGCCGGTCGGAGGTTAACACCCGCGACTCGTGTGTACGGCTCAAAAACAATGAAATCGCTTCCCCGTCCGACTCGAACGCACGAGTTCCCCTTTTCCCGGAGTTCCGGAGGTGTCGATACGCGATAAGGGATTACGGTAAGTATAAAGAAAGAGAAAATTACGTACTCGAGGTATTATTGTTACACGGGCCAGACATGTCGTAAAGAGAGACGCGAGAAGAGCGTGTTACACGACACGGTGCGGCACGTATACATGTATATACATGTACCGCGTGTCTCATTTCGCCCGCGGCCAGCCGTCGAGAATTACCGTGGGTTGCCGTGCGCGTAAAACGCAACACGCAACTTCTTTTTCGCACCACCGCGAAACGGCGAGGAAAAGAGAGGAGACGGAGGGAGGAGGAGAGAAAGAGAGAGAGGGAGAGAGAGAGAGAGATCCACCGCCATACCAACAGGCTTTTCCGCCCCACCCCCGCCTTTGCCGCCATGAGGCTATTTATAGGGCAACGCTATCGCGTTATCGGCGCGCGCGTACGTACGCGCGGCGCACGTTAACGACACTATATATTTATAATGGCGCGCGTTTTGCTTTATCGGTCCCGGTATCGCTCGGCTCTCTCTCTCTCTCTCTCCCTCCCTTCGCTGCACAGCACGAGTCGGAGAAACGAGCTCGGGGCCTGTTTTACGGTTAAGTGCGCTCGTTGCACTCACACACGTGCTACTCTCCGCCTCCACGCCACCACGTGTTCCCTCTCTCTCTCTCTCTCTCTCTCTCTCTCCTCGTCCTTCTTTATCTATCTATACGTCGCGCGCTCACGCGTCAAACGAGCGTGTTCTCCACGACGGTTAATTAAAATCGAGCCTTCTTAGTCGCTTAGCTTTTTCCACGCCGCCGATTGCGATATCGCCATCATCGTAGCCCTTCTCTCGAAGCGACGGACGATGACGGGGGTATTCAGGTTACCCGGAGGGTAACACCGGCTGCACTATTAGACATAGATGCCGTGAGCAACGTATCCGCGGCGAGCCGGTGTATCTTTAATTAGCGGACGGCGAGTTTGTTCATTTTGCGATAACGCCTACGGCGAACGTATTTTGCACGTTTCAGGAAATCAAACGATGCGATCATCGTTGCGGTAAATAACATTTCCTTGACGTCGAGAACGAGTCGGAGCGAGGCGCGTTAGAAATGTCGAGAGGTGCGATTCGGAAAGTGCAAAAAACTGTGTTGACGCACGACGGTTTGCTTCACTTGCGTCATACGAGCGAAGACACACGAGTAAAATTCGTAGACTCAAGATACGTTAGTGCGAAAATACGGCGCATTCTCGTGCGATTCGCTTCACGGAATGTGTGAGTAAATGTGTAAAAAAATACGCGCGCGAGCGTGGAAAACAATAAATTCTCGATTACGCTCGCGCGAGACTTGCGTAATATCGCGCATTTAAAAGCAATGAGCGTCTGTGGTCGTCCTTGATTATCAGGCTACTTCGGAAATTGTGTTCATTAATTATCCGCCCGGCGAAGTGCCGCGAGTGGAGCGACAGGCACGCGTGCGTCCGACGCGACTCTAAGAGGGAGATATCGATTCGTCACCGTTGGAACGCACGAACATCCCCCCCCCCCCCCGTGCATTTGATTTTCCAAGTTTCAGCCGGCGCGCACTTGAACGTACGAGTGACGTATGCAGCGTCACTACGAAATATTCATTTTATGCGTCAAGTAACAGCGAACGCCGGGAAGCGGAGAGTTAATTAACGGCGGCTTGTTTCTAAATTGTTGTTACGATCAGTGAGTTGCCCGAAAGGCACAACGAACGCGTTTCTCGGCCGACAAAACGCTAAAGAGGACCTCTTTTCGGTAACAAGCGCTCCGCTTCGGGGATTAGCGGGGGAGGAGACGAGCGCAGCGATAGGGTGTCGAGGGTGTTCAGGGGTGAACCGTCAGGGCTGTACGAGTCCGCCAATCTGACTGGCGCGAATCGATTATCCCGAATTATTCTACGACCGTCGGAGTGTTTACACCATCTCTCCTATCTCACGTAACATCATGTGGATTGAAAATGGAGAGATTCTATCGTGCACTTGTTGCGTTTAAGTCGGATGTGGAGCGAAGTTTGCATAATTTCAATCGGGAGATCTAAGGAGAGAAACAATTTTTATTTGGATAAATGTTCCCTTGGTTATTCATTTGACACTTCGTAGGTGAAAGTCGAAGTTTCGTTGATTAAACGAATTCCCAAAATTTAATCACACGGTTAATGTATTAAAAAAATCTACTTCTAAAAGATTTGGCATTTTTATTGTGTTACGGAAGCCCATTTTGTAGAAGGGAAAAATTGAGTGAGTAAATTAGTTTATTGCGCGGAATTAATTAATATAAAAGAGCAATAATAGCGTAGCAAATGTTTGTTAAAACTTTCCATTGAGTTATTTTTACTGATATTGATTCATACCATAATCATTTGCACGAATAAAAATTAAAATTCCCAAGATCACATATTCCCTCCCGGACCGGGTAGGAATATTTTACTTTTTAATATAAAAATGTTATTAACACAGATTACATCCGTTTCGGTGAAAAATATTTCTCCCGCGTGGAGCAGTCACGACTTCGGATTTGCAGCGAAAAGTATATCAGCGGAATTATTATAAAATATGTAGAATTCAACTTCATTTCGTGATCCTTTCCACTCCCGATTTTAACGGATCGGCCGCCTTTAACGCATGCGAAAGTACAAATTCTTTCATCATCGTCGACGTCCTTTTTATTATTATTCCACCAGTGACAACGTCAAAGGCGCGCGCGAAGACAACGCAAAAGTCGATAGTACCTCAGACGGAGGGTATCGAGAGAGGTAAGCTTCTCTCTCTCCCCCGTACATTCCTATTGGAGGATCGATCGAGGGGACTTAAGCGGCCGTAATAAGCTTTCTAAGGCCAAACTGTTGCGCCTCTCGTAGACGTCGCGACGCTTCCGCCTATTTCTCCCGCTTTTCTTTCTATTTCCCTGGACTCCTCTACGCCAATCGTATAGACGCGCAGACTGCTATACCACCAGAGGCTGTATCGCTCGACGAGGCGCGGGCGTAACGCGAAATAGTCATGGATATGAAACGAGGAATCGTTTGCAAGATTGGCCCGATCGTTGGGCACGATGGCCATCAGCGCGGATCGCGAAACGCTGCGAACGGGGAAAATGGAGGGAAAAATGGAGGGTAAAAGCGGGAAACCGCATGCGAGAGCGAGCAAGAGAGGGGGGAGGGAGGGGGCAATAATATTATCGCTGGATATCTCCCGGAGATGGATGTTTCCCTCCCTTTGTGTTTCGGATGACCGGCCTGTTACGCGATGAACGCGCGTCGCGATTCCTAATAAAGATAATTGACCGGCTTAGCGCGGCCTTTATTTGCGCTTAATCTCGACCGGCCGCGCCGCTGGGAGTATCCGCGAATGTAGCCCGAAATAATCCTGGGGGAGCGCATAATTTCCGAAGGATATACGAGCGGTTCCGCTTGGCGGAAAATCATCGTTGCCTCTCCTTCTCCGGACACTACCGGTATTTCGTGATGCTGACGTTAGGAGAAGTAAAGACGGTATGTGATAATTATTATAATCGCGCGCGAAACGAGAACGCTCAAGTCGAAATTTTGATGTTACTCTGACGCTCTTAAGGATAGTTTGCTTTAAGGATAGTAGACTAATAAAAACCTACTTTGATATTGACTTCGATACTGACACTTTTTAACTTCTCTCTTGAACCTTTAATTTCACAGATTTTAATACTATCTGCAACAACCTATTTTGACCTATAAAAACAGCGAAAACAGAAATTTAAGATATCATTCAGGATCAAAGTAAGGGTTATATTATATTATTAGAATTGAAATTTTGAACCTATTTTACTGTCTTAACTTTTACAGAGGAAAAAATAGTTTTAAATTATCTCGATTAGATATTCTCATATATAAGCAAGAATATTATAATATTCATAGAAGATTTGCATTTCTTAAATTTAGTACGAGTAATATTAGCATCGATATAAATTCAATGAAATTTAGTACGAGTAATACTAGCATCGATATAAATTCAATGAAAGCAAGACTGAAAATCTTCTAAGATTAAAATATTCTTGCTTATGCATGAAAATATCTATCATTGATTTAAGACTAACTTTTTGCCGTATATTATGTTGTAGAATTAAAGGTTTAACATAGGTCGAAAATTTCGACTCAGACGGGAACGGAAAGACGCGCTCGGCGAGCTAACCACGGGAAGGACGCCCTATTAATTTTGAACGGACGTTGCTCAACAACACGGGTGGATTTAAATTCTTAAATTCCGGCCACTTGTGGCCCTCGCGGGTAATCGGATTTCAGTTACCGGCGAATAGAATCTAGAAAACGTGCTTCGGTTTACGCGAGAAAATTCGAGTCACGGGTCTAACGAGTTTATTTCAAGGGGGATGCAAATTTCGAGGCTTACCTCTCGCCCCGTGGCGTAACGTGGCAGGGGAGAGATTTTCCTTACGAAATCAAAGCAACAGCTCGCCTAGTTATAACTTTACAGCCTGCCAGTGATTTTGTGAGAGCGATATTCGCGCCGAAGAGTCTCGGTATGGAATTTAATTAGTTTTTTACAAAGACGCGTCGGATTAATTATTCCCGTAGATTGTGGCGCGATAAATCACACCTGTGTTTACAACGAGTTTTTAGCTATTCAACGCATCATCCATCGTCGCTCGGACGGACTCTGCGAGATGCGTATCTTGCCTTTTTTAGAAGCGGAAACAACTTTCGCTGGTGATCGTTCTCGACAGAAAATACAGCGCAACGCGATAAAACGCAATTTCGAAGCGTCTCTCTCGGATCAATTGGAAATAATTTGGGAGGACCGAGTGCGTTTCCATTCCGCTTCTTCATTTTCACTTGGGACACGGTCGCAATATCACGTTCGCAATATTACGCGCTCGTGAGTATCAATTGCAGTCCGTATTAAACAGTCGACCCAATTAAAACATTATGCATCGCGTCGCACGTCACGACCACGGCTCTCGGAAGAATAACGAGAAAAAGCCGTCGCAGCTCTCGGCCTTTTTTCCTGGGAACGGGGAAAAATAAAGAGGCAAACACGAGCGAGTCGCGTCGGAACGCGTCTCTCTCTGTGTGTCGGCTTTGTGCGCCGTTTGTCGGAAAATTAAAAGGGATTGGCGGGATGTTGCGGGGATCATCGATCGCCCCCCACCGCGCCGACATTCCGCGAAACGCAAGATTGCACTTGCGAGATATCAGAGTCGCAAACCTCCAGCCGTGAAAGAGATCCCCTTGAAACGGTGTACGACGAATCTCACTGGTAGATCCCGGGTGGAAATTTCAAACGGGGACTGGAAAAGTTCCTACACAAGGCTGCGCAATTTTTCCCCGCATGTATTAATTTCTACCCGGGGTCGTTTCAGTCGCGGTGATTCGCGCGGGTATAACGTGGGCCGATTACACCGTCTACGTACGTTAATTGATAATATCGGACGACTTTTCCCCCGCGAAATATCACGCCCGTCCTTTCCTCTCTGATGAACTTTGCAACCACGAACTACCGATAACAACAGAGTGACTCGCGTGAGAGCGATAAACATGGTTGCGACGGAAAATGCCGTGTATGTGTGTGTGTGTGTGTGTTAACTCTTTATGGACTATCGTGACTTTTAAAGTCTCGCTAAGTTTTATTTCCCTTAAGAGGCTTTCTGCAATAAGCAATACGATTCAAGCAGTAAGGAAATTGACCGATCACAGTCGCTTGTTAGAAGAATATTCGACTGTGATTGGTCAATATCTTTACCGCTTAAGTCTTATTACTTATTGTAGAAAGCCTCTTACCTTTTCCTGCTCCTGACCCAATGAAAAAGCTTCTATACGTTCATCGCGCGCAGTCGCGCCTATATAAACATCATAAACGTTCATACGGAATAGAAATCAAAAAAATAACAGACTGCGATTCGCCAATTTCTTTGCTGCTTAAGTCTTATTGCTTATTGTAGAAAGCCTCTTATGTTTTTCCTACCTCTGACCCAACGAAGCTTCTATACCGTCCATCGCGCACGCAGTCGTGCCTGCGTATAAATATAATAAACGTTAATGCAGAATTGAAATTAAATATTTTACGTTTTATAAATAAAATATTTTTCGAAAGTATTGTAAATATCGCTTGAAAAGTGTAAGCTATAAAGGATTAAGGACAAAGAGAGAGAGAGAGAGAGAGAGAGAGAGAAGGCGGGGGTGGCAGGTCGGTGACGAAATAGAGCGCATATCGATCCCGAGTCGCGGTGGGCGAAAGGGGCGCGATGGTTCGGCGCCTATTTGAGAGGCGAATACGATAATCCACGTGCCACTCCGCTGCAATCCGCTGCCCCTCTCCTTCACCTTCGCGAGTTAAAGGTTACGCGAGCTTCGCCGTATTGACCTTCGCAACCTACGCCGAGGGAACAGGTTCACCGCGCGCTGACCGGCGGAATCAACTCCCGCTGGAAATCCACCCACGTGCGGAAAACCGCCCGCGCACCAGCTAGCTAGCTACCTGCTGGCAACCCCCCGTGTGCAGGTACCAGCCGCTCGTCGGCGTAGTCTCGAGTAGTCTCCCGAAACAATGACGTTAGGATCCGACGCAGCCTGAGGTCACGCGATATCCTGCAGCGATGAATTTTTGATGCTGCGCGAAATAACGTGAGGTGAATATCGGCCGCCATTCATGGCCTTAACACGTGCGTGAATCCCACAACGTGGCGCAATTCGTTCTCTGACGATGACTATGATAATGCAGCTTTCTGCAACTTAAGCCATCCATGACGGCGCGCTACATTGTGCGGACCTGTTTGGGTCTAAACGCTCCCTCCTGCACATCGCCTTCGTTTCCTGAGATACAGAAACACGAGGGAAAAAAAGATGCGAACGAGCGTGTAACATACGAAGAGAAGACAGGAATGAATATTCGATAATCATTGAGCGGGATAAATTTCCGATGATACCAAAAGCATCCGTGTACCGCCACCGTTCGTTCGCTTTTCGTCGTTTGCCTCCTTCCCTCGTGCTCGACATTCGTTGAATATAAATCTCGCGGAGAGTTAAACGTTCGCGTAATATCCTATCGATTCCCGGGCAAAATCGGGAGGATATCGAGTATAATCCGGCACGGCAACTGCAAGCGCCGCATCGATCGCGTAATCGCGCCACAATATTACAACGAAGCCCGCGTAAGGAGCTCGGCTCCCTCTTCCCTCCGTGGAAGAGTTTCACCACATGGCGATCGCGATTCGATCGCGGGGAAGAGAGATCCGAGCGATATAGTGACGGGGAAAAAATGGGTATCGCCGTCGCATTGAACGCGAGACGGGGAAAAAGTCGAGAGAGAAGACGGCGCGCAGCAAAACTCACGCACGGACTGCTCGCGAATACTACCACAGTCGTTGAGAGCCGATGAGATAAATAAAATATCATAATTGTCGTATTACCTCGCGGAATCGATATCTACCGAAGCTAAGCGCCTTCCCTTTCCCGCCTCTCCGTCACGTCACGTCTTCCCGAGTCGACATTTTTTCACGTTACTCTGACGATTCTATAAATATATCGATCGTCCAGTAGCACCTACTATCTCAAACTGAGACAACGGTGTCGAAGAGACATCCGACTGGTGAAATCTCTGCTATTCTTCTATTTTCGCAATTAACCTTCGATAATCTTATCAACGTGTTATCAATGTAGCACGATCTCTGTCAAAGAATCAGCAGAATTTCATTCCGCCGGGCGTAACACGACGTGTTATCGAAGCCGATGTATTTCGTGCATTTCGCTTGTAAGTATCGATTCTCCTTTCTGTATCAGGTGATAAAATATCGATAATAAAGTAGCGGCCCCGCCGCGGTAGTTCCATTACCGGCACCGCGTTGCGCGCGTGTGTTGCTCTCATAAACCGCCCCTTTGCACTCTCTATTTCGCGCAGCTTTACTGGAATTTCTTTTCCGCGGTGAAATACCGCTCAAAAGGCGGCCACGTCGCACCACCGCCTCCGTCGTCTTTCTTCCGCGAATCGCCCAGTAGATCGCACGATAATGTTACCCGGGATTCTTAACGATTTCTCACGCTCGGCACGGCTGGATTTTTACCTCGTGTGCGGCGGGTACGAGCGAGCAGGGGGGCATCGCGAGAGACCGTTGAATATTTCGTGCCTAGGAGCAATTTCTCCTCGGCATTAAAATCTTTTTCCACCGACAATTAACGTAATTTTATTTCCCCTCCCTGATATCGCGCAATAAGTACGCAAGAAGAAGCGGGAATAAAAAGATCGAGTTGTCTTATCTAACTCGAGGCTTTCATAGCCTCGTATAAATCACAACACCGATAAGCATCGTAAAATCGCCATCGTTTCCCCGACATGTCCGAGCTGAAAATTTGATTCCACATCAATCCTGCGAGCAATCGTCGAATTTGAAGTCGATCAGTAAAGAAGTACTATACGGATATTATATCTCGAGAAAAAGTACTATATAAATATTACATTATACAGGTCGTTGTCCTATCTTGATGCAAAAAATTTACTGTCGTGTTTTACTGTCGAGTGTTAAAGCTTGAAGAAGCACTTGTTCGAGAAATACGTAACACTCGATTATCTCAATATTTAAATTTTATTTTTAATTTCAACTAGCAATGTGTATTTTAATTACGTAACTTACTCAGTTGCAGATGGAGTATGTACGGTAAGCAAATATTAAATGTTTAGTATAGGCAAATAATCGGATTAACGAAAGGATAATGCAATCAATTTTCTTTATTATAATTCTGTTTTCCTTTTTCATTAACGTCGAAAATTTTGATAGAATATGAGTACTTGATGTGAAGAGGAAAGAGCCAATTGTGTAAACAGCGATAAAAATTTAAACTTGAATTTGATATAATAACAAGACTAAACCGAAAGTGGAAAGAGATGTTAACAGATTCAAAATGAAATTCTCGTCCCAGGGAGCGTTAGAAAAGCAAATTTCAGCATTTGCAAGATTTAAAACCGGTATTCATTGTTGTAAATTATTCACGACCTTCGATTAAGAACATGATTAATTACAGATTCGTATTCATGGACCGTTATTCCATTTGATCAGATCGATATTTCTTATTGCACGAAATAAATATTACAAGTTAACAAATAATCAAAGATTCATAGAATGATTTATTACGATTATTTATCATCGAAAGACTGCGAAATATCGGCCTTAGAATCCATATCAAATCTCGACTCGGACACTTCATTATTCTCCGTGATTTCGTCAACCATACGGTAAAAGCGGGAACATTAGATGTAATAAAATATTCGACCCATCTGGAAATATGTCGCTATTCGCGTCCTGACATTTTGCTCCAGGCTGTTCCTCGTTGCACAAGAGGTTCACCACCCGTATAGATACGAATCGACCGGAAAACCGTGTATTAACGAACGCAATGCCGACAAAAGGGCCGATGAAATATTTCAATAATCAACGAAATATTCTGATCACACATACACACTCAAGATTCGTAAACAACACACCGATATATGTACTTCACGTTGCGGTATGCTTCACTCACCGGCTCTCGCGACGTAATGACGCGGACAAGGACGCAGACGCGGACAAGGGCATAGACGCGAACAAATACGCGATAAACGAGAACACCAAAGCAATCGACAGGAAAACAAATTATAACTGTCCTCTACGAATCGTCACCCGTCGAAAAGTGTCGTTCGTAGCGTTCGACAGCCATCGTCCTTTAATGTGCGATCATTAATTAATATTGCGTTCTCGATCGACTCGTACTTTCTTCAAAGGCTGATTCTCGAACGGAATACAACAAGTGGGAAGGAACGACAGGCAGCAACGAGACTTACAATTCTTTTTTTATCTCTTTTCAAATCCAAAGTCTACACAAATTTTCAACACTAGTAAAACATAATAAAAAGATTGTATGAAGGAATAAAGATTGTTGTTCTATTTACCTAATTTACCTTATTTTAAATTACTCTCTTCATTAGATTACTTAATATTTACTTATCGCAAACTCATCCGCAGTTGGTTAAGTTACATAATTAATTTATCGCTCGTTGAAATTCAGAGGAAAGATTGAATGCACAGGCAAACAATTGAGATGATCTAACATTAAAAAAAACTTTGTTGACAAATCCTTCTCTTTAAGCCTTCACGTGAACGCTCAACGTCGATTATCGAGAAATGATAGAATATCAAATAATTCTTACATAAGTCCATCTTTAAGCCTTAACAAAACAATATTAAGTAATCATTTGTAGCATCGAGAGGTAACGGCTAGCGTTATATCCCGAGATTCCCCACTCTTTCAAGTTCAACAGGGTTTTAAGAGTTATCTCGATCCAAAATTTCAACTCGCGGACATGTATATGTGCCTCCCCTCCTCCGAATTAGTATTTCATCAATCGGCAACACGCAATCTTCGCCGCCGATAACGAGATCGCTCGCGTTCTGTCATCGCGAACGCGTTAATCGAAAGATCGTGGCTACGACTCTTCGATTAACCCGCCTCGATAGTATCGCTATGTAATTCGATTGTTGGCTCGCCCGGCTTCGAGCACCGCTGAGCGCGGCGGCGGCGGCTTTGAGTCCCTGAAATTGCAAACGACGAGGAGAGGACAACAACGGCCGGATAGTCGGGACGGTCTTTATCAAAATAGGTTGTCAGCCGCAGTCTTTATCGCCGAGTTATCGAGGAAAGAGAGGAGCGAACGTCACGACCCAAGAAAGAGAGAAGGAGATGGCGTCCCAGTCGGAGGGACAACCTGCGTTTCCTGTGTGTGTGTGTGTGTGTGTGTGTGCGAATGAAACGCCAGCGCATTGGAGAAATAAGTCTGCTTTTATCATGAATCAATGCTCTGCACACTCCGTCGTACGCATCGACGAAAGGGTAGTGTATCTATGTCGGCGATGAAAGCGTAAGATACGGGCGATTAATAGTAATTGCGGCGCGACGCGACGAAACCGTAGCTCGTCGCTCCTAATCGCACCAATTCCCGCCGCCGAGCGAGATAAAGAGATACTTATTTATCTACGACTAATTAGTTCCCGTCCCGAGAACCCAGGGCGTTGCAGCGCGAACGTTCCCCCGCGACACGGATAACTTATCCCCCCCCCCCCCGCGTGCGATATACTTGTAACTTTTTAATAAATTACACTCCGCGCGATCGGAGGTCCATTAGCGCTAATATGAAATTCAAAATAGCAATAAAGTAACCTACTTGGCAAGGTAGCGCGAGCATATAGCCGCCGCCTCGTCTCGGTAGAGAACGAGAAAGAGAGAGAGAAAGAGGGGAGGGGGGAGGAAGAGAGAGAGAGTGAGTCGGGTTTTATCTCGTAAATCGATGCCGCGGAAACAGCAGCGACTCGCCACCGGGCCAGTAGCCTAGAATAATTATTACCACTGAGACTATAATCTTGGTCCGTAATAGGACTATTACCGATATTGTCTAACATCTAATAGGTGTGTTACGATCAAACATATTAATTATCCTATTACGGCACAGATTAAGTGCTCCTCCTCCCCCGCCGCACATAACAGTCGCCGCGATAAATATCGGGGTAAACGCCACTTGTAATTTGAGTCCGTAATCTTCTAATTTCCGGAAGCAGAAACGGAACGCTTCGAGCGAAGATGTTATTCTAAGATTTGTATCTTTCAGAAAAGGGGAGAAGCAGCGAATGAGTGTGTAAGAAGCACGACGTACGACGGAAGCTTCAATTCGACGTTTCTGGAACGGGATCCGTTCTAAAACAAGCGACTTTCAATTAACAATGACGATCGTCGGGCGAAGCTACGTGCTTCGCGAAGCATAGTCGGTTTCAATGGAGTGCCATGTTCGCTGTTGCCGCGAAAAGATCGGCGATATAATATTCTCTAAAATTAATTCTTCTCGTGCGCCCTGAGACCGAGGTCAAACGAGGTCCCGATTCACCAACGATTCAATATATATCTTTCGCGTATCGACGTCATCAATGGCGCGCGTAATGTAGTGTGTGATGTAATATTATTCATATTAATATCGATATTTTTATTTATTAGGTATTTTTGTATTGTTATTTTCTTTCGATATTCGTACCTACATCAGTATTACTTTGTTTCGTTCTTTTTTTCTTTACTTAATTGATCTTCAAAATATCATATACTTTTGTTTCATGAAAATTAGTGTAATATACAACTTATGTCGTAAACCTCTCTTTTTTTTCTAAGTTCTATTACGTTAATTTTCCGGTTACTTCATTTTATTTATTGATTGCTGAAATTACAAGGAAATTTTTACAAGTGTGCGGAATCGATCACCACTGTCATTTTGTGCGTATGTTGTTTTATTTCCACGCATATCGCTATAATTTTTAGCATACGATTTTTCGCTTCTAACGTGATCAAACAAGTCATAGGGAAGACGCAGGAGCCTCAACACATTTTATTTTTTAAAGTTTTTAGATCACCAACCGTAAAAAATGTAATGCAGAAGGTAGAAAAGTATTTTTTTACTATAGTAAGATTATTATACACAGACATAAGAAACCTTTAAAAGTAACTTGCAAAACACTTGCCTGAAACACTTCCCTGATTTTTATATTTCCTCTAATTTAAAGTTTTTTTCTTTTTTAATTCCGACACCGACACAGTATCGGTATTTTTATCCAGATATTAGTGTCATTAATGATATACTTTTGATTAGAAACCAGCTTCATATTTGTGGTACAACAACATTTGTAGTATAACATTCTTAGCGTAAAATGATCTTTCCGAAATTACCGCGCTCCTCGAGATCGCAAACGTAGCACAGCGTGCAATAATAATCTTCATACAATTATAATTACTTCATCAGAAGGTGTATTGGTATAGGTGTAGTACATTAAAATGCTTCGCATAACCGTATAAATAAGTGTTCTGATTGCCGCTCTAGGCTATTGGACGACGGTTACGGCGGCGAATAGCAGAATTAATAACACGCACTATACGTTTATTTCTCTCGCAACTTCCGGCGACCGGTCGAATCGATAAGAGTCCAATCGACCGGTCAATCCAGCAATATTGCCGTCATGGCTGCGGAGGATTGAATTAGATAGGGAGGGCGGAATTTGCGATAACACGGTCGAATTTTATGGACACTTCTTCGCGATATCTCTCTTTTTCTTTTTCTTTCATTTTACCGACAGCGCCGCAAGAAAGATCAATCTTAAACACGTTCGCCGTGATGGCGGGGAAGACGCGCAGCATACGGCGTAAATAAGCAATAAAATCAAGCGTAGAACGGTTGCTCGTTTTCTACATACTTTATGCGCTCACCCCGCTTCCCTCGCCAACAACCGAGCCCATCGACCTACCTATATCCTTTCTGTCCTCCCCCCCTTCATTCCTCGCCACAGCGGGCTGCCAGGAATTGGCTGCATACTTCAAGTATTCCGGAGGTATGCGTGAGTTTTAGATCGGTCTCTCGGTGCTCACGGTCGCCAACTCGTTGGAAACAATGACGGTTGCCTCACGACACGTGCGAGTCCTCGAGGAAACACGTGGAGGGTGCTTATATAGGGGTGGAACGGTACTACGCGACGATAGTCCGCATTCTGATTGCGGATTTAGCGCTCGCGACCTCCTGGCTGCCTCTGATATTCAGACCGAACCGATTCAAACGTGGCTTTTACGGAAAGAAGCGAACAAAACTTAGAATCGGAAAGTTACGACTGACGTTAAATGCGGGACGTCGAAGCTCGATAGACTGACCAATGACAAAATAACACATTCCAAAACGTTCTTTTCGAGAAAAATTTCACTCTTGGTGGCTGTCATAAAATGTGACGAGCGTTTCCGATTGGTTCCTCTTCCATTATTCGGAGGTCGAGTAAAATTTTCTTAGAAAAGAAGGGAGACACGACGAGAGAAATTTACGTGTAAAGTGAGGTAAAATAAATAAGGTAAAGTATCAATGCCTGGACACGTACCTAACTCTGGAAATTCTTATTGTAAAAGTCTTTAACCCTTTTAGTGCCGGGCGAAAAAGAGGTGCTTATGCGAAGATAACCGGCCGATTTTACTAGGATTTGGTAAAAGGCTCATGAAAACCAAACGAAAAGCAATATTTAAAAATTATTTATTTTAATTCTCTCGTAATGAAATTAGACTATTTATAACGTATTTTAAATTTATTTTGATAGAGATCTCTCGCAATGCAAATAGTAAAGCGCTACAAGGTGCGGGCCGATATATCGGCTCTGGCACTTCTCGCCGGTGTAGCAGGAGCCGATATATCGGCTCCCGGCACTAAAAGGGTTAAATAAATTGTTTTAAGTATATTGTCTTGGTCTTGGTTTAAATGTGAATATACATTTAAACTTTCAACATAGAATACATGTTATATACTCAATATGTGTATATTATTCTACGTTGCAAGTTGAAATATTCACACTCAACACGTTGAATGCGTGAAGGAAGTAGGAGCGATCGGCGCAGTGACATTACCGCGTCTTGTAAAGTTGTAAGTATAAAATATAATTAACTTCATCAATAAAATGAGGCGTACGGCCAGATAAAGTGTCAATAAAACGACGTAAGAGATACATGTACCTTGAATTATATTAGGTTGTTACAAAAGTTCTGTCAGTTTTTTAACCACAAATTTGAGACCAAAGACCACTAAAAACTAGTAGAAAATCAGCTGCAAGGAAACACATGCAAGAAACTGACAAAATTTTTGTAACAACTTAATATTTATTTACTGCACCTTTTGTGACGTGATCATCTTTCAGACGTTTGAACGATCAATGAGAATCAACGCGGCGGTCAACGTGTTAAAGATCGTAACAATAAGAACGCCCAGAGTTAAGTACGTATCCAGGCTTTAATACTTTTATCTTAAATTGCAGATTACCGTCGCGCCGGGCGTTGTTCCTCGGCTATTCGATCACTTGTCGAATCGTCGCGGCGCTGAAGAGAGATGAAGGATCGGGCGTGTGTTATCCTGCGGCCGCGCGCGTTTTGGTCGCGCAGGATCGAACATCTCGCCGACGAGTTCCATTATTTACACGAGGCACTCCCCGGGGCAAATACATAACACGACCGCCATACAAACAACGACCGGGACGACGGAGAAGAGCCGCTCTCAAGGCCGCGAAAGGATTTACAGCCGTTGACTCGTTAGCGCCTCTCTCTCTCTCTCTCTCTCCCCCCCTTCCTCCCTTCCTCACAAACGCTTCTGGTTACACATAATTGACACCGTGCTTGGATTTATAATTACGTGTCGCGCGCGCGCGTGTATATCCCCGTATCTTCTTCCAACGCGACCTCCTCGATAATCGCGCCTGATACATCGATCCGAATGAACGATATCGATAACCTAGGACAGGAATATCCTGAGTATCGATTTGCGTCTCAAGAAACAAAAGGAAGGAGAACGCATGTGAGCGCTCACGCATGTAGGACACGACATCGGTTCTTTGAGCTCCAAGCCGCGGAACAATGCCCGGGTGTGTTCCTCGTTTTCTAACACGTTTATGCGCAAGCGTAATAAGTAAACGCAGCTGAATAAATAAGTAATTAATACGCTAATACGCGCACGGCTCACGTTTACACATACACGACCTCCGGGCTAGAAAGCCTTTGTCCCGTTAAAACTTCAATGTGAAATTCAATATTCTTCCGACGAACGGAACTTATGAATTGTGCACTTGTTACATTTATCGCGCGCAATCGTGATATTATAAAATATTAGATTGGTGCAAATGAAATGGCCGTTTTCAGTGTTTTGAATTTCCCACCCCCATAGATTACTTTTCTTTCATACAGAGGAAGGCGTATATATACTGTGTGAAAAGTACACATCCACATGTGATTCAGCGCACATAATTTTATTTCTATATTGTACTGTTAGTTATAGAAATTTGCATTAACGCTGTGATGGAAAGTAGAGAAATTCGTATAATTTACTTATACGAGTTCAAACTTGCTCATACTGCAGCCGAGGCAACGCGTAACATTCATACTGCATTTGGTGAAGGTAAGTGAAAGAACGACGAGGCGTTGATTTGAAAAATTTCGTTCTGGGGACACAAACCTCGACAATTTGTCTCGCGGACACGCACCTTCCGTCATTGATGACGTTGTTTTGAAGGAGATGGTTGAAACAGATCCAAGGTTAACAGTCTGAAAGATTGTCAAAAGATTCGAAGTTGATCATTCAACTGCCGTCCGAGATTTAAATAAGTTGGGAAAAGTGAAAAAGTTGGATAAATGGGTCCTCCATGAAATCATAGAGAGAGACAAATTTAGACGTTTGGAGATCTACATTTCTTTGCGGTTGCGATAGAATACAGATGAAATTTTACACAGGATTGTGACTTATGATGAAAAATGGATTTTGTACGACAAACACCGACGTTCTGTGCGCAGTGGTTAGATACGAATGAGGCTTCAAAATACATTCCAAAATCGAATCTTCACCCCAAGAAAATGATAGTGTCTGTATAGTGGTCTAGCAAAGGTATCGTTCACTATTCATTTACCAAACAAGGTGAGATTATAAATTCTGATAAGTACTGTCAGGAAATTGCCACCATGCACCAAAAACTGTGCGCTCAACAGCCAGCATTGGTCAATAGACACGGCATGTTGCTGTTGCACGATAACGTTAGACCACACATTGCAAAACAAACCGTTCAAAAACTCGCCGAGTGAACATTGAAGTTCTCCTTCACCCTCCCTATTCTCTAGACATCTCACCAACAGATTATTATCTTTTCAAGCATCTGGATGCGTTTTTGGCGGGCAAAAATTTCAATGAAGAAAGTGTGAAAAATGCATTTAAGGAGTTTATCGATTCACGCTTTCTAGATTTTTTTAGAAAATGCATTGATGCATTTGGATCACGTTGGCAGAAGTGTATTGAAGTAGGTGGAAGCTATTTTGATTAGTTATGTAAGTTTTAAGTTTGAAAAATACAAGTTTCAACTTTATATTTATAAACGGCCATTTCATTTGCACCAACCTAATATTTAAATGCTGAAAACTATCGAATCGTACAAATATGATGTTACGAAGAGAAATCTTTCTAAATGACAATCTCAAAAATTATATATGTCAAGCTCTAATGGGTCAACTAGTAGAAATGTCGTTTTTTTTTTTTAACAACTACCGGAGAATTGTATTAATTTTTGTCTAATAACTTCTGTCTAATAACTAAGGAATAAAACTATTTGAGATCCTAGTAAAGACGTAACACTTTTTCTACAGTTACTGCACATAAAATATACAAAAATTGTACCCATTTACTGAACAGAACTAAGAACAGANATATATATATATATATATAATTAGACAGGTGTCTACGCGAACAGTACATATTTTTATCAGGAAAACTGCTTCAGTCACTGAATAAAAAAACTCAATCAAGTTCTTTCCATTTCCAACACAGTATTGTTACAAATAATAAGAATGCATCAATGCTATTAACCAGATAGATGTCCAGGAAAATTGCATATATTTCTACCAAGGAATACATAAATATTTAGAGATTGTGCAATTCGAGTGCTCAAAGATATGTATGTGACAATAATAAACAATGAACGAACAGATCCCGTAAATACTAAGAACGTAGAATTCGCGCGACGAACAAAAATTTCTACTACAATGACAGCAAATTAAAGCCTTTGAACACCATGAGGGAATTATTCAACGTCGGCGATACGGACTCGAGCAGCCGTTCTTTTCTCTCTTCATTTCCCCTGGCTGTCTTTTAGTCCGCTGCTCCATAATTTAGCGACCTACGCAGCTTCGTCGTCGTCGACGCCGGCATCGTCGACGACGACAACGACGAGAACAACGACGACAACGGCCGGCAAGTATTCGGAACGTTCTCGTCGCTTTGCGAGAGTTCGAGCCTCGAATTCCTTACGTCGTGCTGATCTCTTCGACACTTTCGTCGGGTAAAGACCACGAACGCGCGTGCTTCCCTCCTCGCCGAAAGTTGGCCCGGGAATAAAACTCGTGACACGATTAAATTCATTCCTGCGAGAACGAAGGGACGAGTGGCTCGAATTTCAAGTTCTCCTAACGCTAACTTGCCTGTAGCGAGGATTCATCTCATAAAAGTATTTTAAATTAGAAACTTTCGCCGCGCGAAAGTTTGCGATACTTCTGCTTTGTCGGGAGATAAATTTTCACACCCCGCATACAAGATTCAGGATAAATCTTTCCATGACTGAAACGCTATTTATTATATCATATCGATGTCGCGTTGATGAAATCAACTTGGCAACCATGATCTTCTCTCAAATCTCCAGTATTCGTAACCAAAACGATATACAATAATACAGAGACACCCTGTACACGTTATTTTAATCCGAGGCAACGCGCGTACCCCACGACTAACATGCTCTGGTTAAATCACTCCCTACATCGTTAATGGATTCTTCCAAAAGAAACCAGTCTACTCCGGATTCTCCACATACAAAACCACATTCGCATATGTTTGAACATACACGGTGTCCCAATGATTACCGTATCAACGCCTAAATGACGAATTCACACATTTGGATTTTAACAAAAATATTCGATAATAATTTTTCGAATAACGAACGATATTGATGAAAAATAAAAGTTCCGTTTTGTGGAATGTGTTTCGGAAATAAAAGTAAATAAAATCATATTCTCCAGTAAAATTTCACTGAACTTTAACTGATGTAGCACTTGTTATAATTTTTAAAATATAACTTTAAAATATAACTCTTAAAGATTATTATTATTATAGAAAATTAAAGCATTTAAGTTGGCCCGTAAAATACTGGGTTCGGCAATATGAAAAGGACCTTTCATAAATTTAATATTTACCAAAAAAAAAAATACTTATCTATAACTTTATTTATCACTATCTAAATAATAAATATTGATTTTGAACTGAAGTAAGACATAATATCATAAACACGAAAATACTATTCACTTATTTTTTTTCCTATTAATGTTTTATTTATAAGTCAGTTAATCTAACAAAGATGCACACATAGAAAGTATAATACATGTCTAAATACATGTATATATACCATGGTTATTATTGTAAAATTATAAACTCCCTATGTTTATATTTCCAAAACCAAAACAGGCAATAATTCGGAAATTTTTCTGTAATGTCTGTATATTAGTTCTTAATGCCACAATAGTTTTCCATTGAAATCCTAAATGTAGTTTAGAAAAGAAGTTAAAAGTAGAAAAGTTAAAAAGTTAAAAGTTACAAGTAGAAATAAAAATAGAACATTAATCTCTCAAAAAACGGATAACATTTAAAAAGATTCCTAAGAAAACGATTTTATGAGCAACTACCATAAGAAACTTTCGGAGATAAAAACTTGAAGAAAGTCTAATTAGAGTCTGATAGGATTATACGATAGCGATAAATAATCTTCCTCAACAATCTTCCCAAAAGAAGAATCGAGTGACTCACAGAAACTACCGTTAGGCGTCGACACACATTGTCACTCGGACACCTAGTGTGCCCTCCGGAAAATCCCTGTAACAATCGCTACTTCTTAGCACAACAAAGTTAGCACTAAACGCCTTCTTCGGCTTTCGGATACACTAACGACTAACCAGCGATATCATAACAAGCCGTACATCCCCGTCAAGATCAATAAACAAGGCGTCAATCTTCTGACTCATCCCCCCATAATCGCGCCGCTTCACCACCACGGACGTGTGCCCGCCGCTTTTGCGGCGGCAATGACGTACTCGTGACCCCGTATCACCCCGGGCACCCCCGCGAAATAAACGCCATTCGAGCTTTTCCAAAGCACCGGTGAACGGCCGAGCCCGCTCACTCCCCTCGTTTACTCGTTACGCGAGCCGAAATTGCGGCGAGCAGTCATGCGTAGGCTTTTCCACGACGTGGGCAGAGAATTCTGCTACCTGAGAAAATTCGCCGGCCGACCGTCGGTAATTGACAACGGGCCTAATTTCGGCAAAAAGCACCGAGGTTCTCCACATCTACTTCGTGATGATTCGCCGTTATCCCTGATCCCTTTCTCTCTCTCTCCCCAATTTGTCACGACATATTCCCGAGCGATACTCTAGGGTGAAACCGACGAAACGCAGCGCGAAGCCCGGTGCGTTTCGCTTCCATAAAAGGAAATTGACGCGAGGGTAGGAGCGAGACAGCAAGCTCAGGTGGCACTCACCGCGGTTTCTTCATGACTTGCGCTGGCTTGTGGCTCGGCATGTCACGTGTCGCTGCGGCCGTGCATCGTCAGGCGTCGTTCCATGATAGCCGCGTGTCGTCTTCTTCTTCATTCGTCGGTCGTCCACTCGGAGGACTTGGCGGCGGTGGAAGACGATCGTGTCTAGATTCTCCAGTCGCGGCGCGATCACGCACTACCACCAACGTCGTGGCCGTTGGTGCTCGTGTGTCCACCCTCCTCTGCACCGTGCCGTCGTCGTAGTAGCAACGCGAATACGCGACGGGGAAAACTCTTGGCAACGTCGCACCGTCATACACCCCGCGTGTGTTCCCCTCTTGTCCCTCTCACTCACTCTCTCTCTCTCCCGCTCGAAACTTCCCGCTCATTCACCGCTCTCTCGCACCGTTCCTCCCGGTGTCTGTGTGTCCGTTCGGTGCTGCGCTGCCCGAATGTGCACTTGGCTATCTACCTGTGCGCACGCGACTCGCACGAATACACACACACGTAGACAGCACTCGTACTCGCGCACGAACGTACAGGCGCGCGCGTAACGCACACGACGACGGCGGACACCGGTGGTGCGCCTCTGTCCATCGATGCCGCGGGGATGCTCGCGATATACCCGTCGACTCTCGTCGTGACGCGTTACAACCGAGTCCTCTCTCTCTCTCTCGTGGTGTGATCAGGTCGTTTCGTTTTCGCGGCCAGTCCTCGACGAGAGATCGCGACGCGTCATCGGCCGCGTTTCCCCACGTTCGCGCAGAACAACGCCGCTGGTGCGCGGCCTCGACTTCACGCCGTTGTCTCGCGCTCGCCGCGTGAAATTGCTCTCGAGATTACTTACGTTTCGATTCGAACGGAACGCACGGCGGTGGCGAGATCGCTCGCTCGCTCGTTCTCCCTCTCTCTCACTCTGTCTTCCGTCGCACTCGCTCTCCTTCACTTTCTCTATCTCTGTCTCCCTCACTGTCTCGTCACAGCCGATTGTTTTGCCGCAACTCTTCGCAATACTTTCGCGATATCGAGCGACGCGACCGCGACGGTGAGAACACGAAGCGCGGCGATTTTCACGCGCGCGGCCGCCCGCGCACCCCCGAATATCCCGTCATTACCCGATATCACCTTTATCGGAGGTACTCTCACTCGCTTGCGCTAGCGGAAGCCATATTGCGATCACTGTCCGTGCCACCGTCGGAGCGCCAATCGAGAGGCGAGCTTGATCGCCCATTGGTCGAGAGCACCTGCCGTCGTGGCTGACATCTATAGGCGGGCGGATCCAAGTAGCTCGCTGTTTTACCGGCCACGCGGCTAATAATACGCAAGCCGTACGTACACACAGGCGATCGAGCGTACCCTTCGCGTATTGTCTTCGATGCACCGCGTGACCTTTACTTCCGGCGCGTCCAATCGCGATTTTAACCTCAAGACGATATCGCCATTGTTAATCATGCGACCCGCCTGATCCCGGCTGGGGACGGTATATTCCTGTCTTCATCGAAAAAGGTACCCTGTAAACGCATGTATTCGAACGAATAAAACGTTGGACGACGGAGCGACGAAGTTCAACGTCTTCGAAGAGAAGATTTGTGCGGGAGAGATAATATTCTTACGCGTAGAATGTGCGTCTCGTTTTCACCGCGTTTTCTCTCATTAAAAATGTTCTCAGGTAGTTTGAAATCAAATTCTCTTCGTGGGCACGACTTTTGCGTAATTATGAATAAATATCAACTAAATATCAATGTCCGTTAAAATCCCATTTAATTTCGCTCACGTAAGCAAAAAAAAAGATTTTGTTGAATTTACCAGGCAGTGAACGAATCAAATGCGTCTCGGCTGAAGGAGACAGAAATTCCGTTTCCCTCAACCAAGACGCGTTTGATTCGTATTCACTGTTTAGTAAATTCAACCAGACTTTTTCTCTCCGTGCGGGTAACCGACGAGAGAATGATCTCGTCATTTATTTTCCCTTCTTGAAACTTTCATACAGACATGTGTGTGTATATGTATGTAGTCCCGCCAGTCTCTTATTTTCGATACTGGATAACTCGATAAATAGAATCGCCTCTATTTCATTCCGTAAAATCAATTCGAAATCGCTTATGTTTCGTCGTCGTAAAACTAATTCGACGGTATTGAGTGGCTTTGACCTGATAGCGGGGTACTGCTTTATCGAGTTCTCGACGTAAATACAAGGTGCCTCGATATTCTCTTTGGCGTTTCGAAGTAATTTGGGAACGGGAGGGTTAAAACGCAGAGGATAATGGCCTTCTGCGACAGACACTTGGTCCATCAGCCGTATTATACGCGCGCATAAATTGCTTATCGCGCCCGGCCCTCGCTCGGATAGATGATTAGTCAGGGCATTCGATCACCCAAAGCCCTTCGAACTTTCCACTGACATCATTATCGAACAACGATCGCGCTATTCCCGGTCACCGACGACCGAGGATCGATCGTGTGCACGCGCGCGATTCCGCGTGGACTCGTCATCGCGCGTACACGGCGAACTAAAACGAAGGAGAGGAAAAAGAGAACAGGAAGCCGCACAACTTTGTCGCCTCGGATCTGCATCGCGCGAAGTAGAACGAGGTTAGAAATATGCGCTCGCGAGAGACGGTATATAGGTCGATACATAAGCGAGCTGTCGTTTGCCGCGAAGGTAAACATCATTTTCGTGTTTTCACAGTCGCGCACTACGAAGTCGAGCGCCGATGAGAGGATTTCTTGTCTCAGTCAATTTTATCGTCCGTTCGTACGTGCGTAAACACGGCTTCAGCGAAAATTCCTGATTAATTCAGATCGCTGACCCGGCGATGCCGTGTGCGCTATCAGATAATAATCCTTAGAGGGTGGGGTAATACCGGTCGGTGGATAATGCCAGTCACTTCTATGTCGTTCGATTGCGGTCGGTACGAATTGAATTCTGTAAATTTCCGTCCTCTGTGGACGGCCAAAGAAAGCATCGGACAAAACACCGCTGTCTTAGCATTGTTCACGGCTGAGCTATTGCGAAAAGCTTGTTTCGTCGTTTTCTGTTGTAAGGATTGTTGCTAAAGAAGCGTGGTAAATCGGCACATTTATTCTTACTAAATTATTGCACTAGTTTCTACAATGGCACTCAAACCTTCTAATATACGGTAGGAATATTGATTTTCTGAAATGTTGGATCGTTACGACGTGGTTAATCTATTTGTGAAAATATGTAATTTGGATATTGCCGATCAACCGGCGCTGGAGCGATCGGGATTAAGAGTTATGTTTTTTTTTGTGAAAAATTTGGGAGAGATGACGAAATGTGGTTTCGCTACATATTTTGCAGACTTTGGACGCATAAGATTTGCGCTGAATGAGATACCCCCGATGGATATCGTTGCGATGAATGTGAATCAATAAACAATTGACTATTTTCTCAAGATGTTACATGCAAAATTTCTGCCATATTTCTTCTTCGATAAATATGCTCGATTTTCAGTGAAATGTCTTTCCTGATTTTATACACCGCAAACATTGCTAACTGGCATTACCCCGAGGTAATCCAGGTCAAATACTATTTTTCGCTTGTTTCGTCTGTCTCTCTGGTATATATTTTTATAGAATTTTTTGTACCAGTCTACATTGTAGTAAACATATGTAGGTATTCATTGCATTAAGCATATTCTGAATCCGACATTTTTTACCACAGTTTTGTAAAAGTTTTCACATCTCTATTAGCTCTTTTTATAATGTAGAATTAAATAATATGATAATGCCATATATATACATATATATATATATATATATATATATAATGTGAATTAATGGAAATTATGAGAATCAACTCGTACAGCACCTCGGCGGAACGCATAACGTATTTCGCGTGAGATAAAAATCGTAAAAATGTCATACGCCTACTTTCGAACGCGCAGGAAACGCTTCGCTACCGCAGAGAAACGAGAAAGCAGGAAACGCCGCCTCTTTTGCGGTTTAACTCTGTATCTCCGACATATGGCGATCCTATATTACAACAATAATGCTTTAATTAGCGACGAGAAATAACCGCCACGACCGGCTCGAAATAGCGTGCAAAATTATCGTTATTGTTAAGTCTAAGTACGTCATGTGTGCATGATTTACTACGTACCTTTGCGGAGAGCAAGAAGTAATGCCGATGTAATATTAAAATACTGAAATTACAAAAGTTCTCCACATTTCCTTCGAGCTCGTTTGCTCATTCTTGAAAAGTAGTTCTTGAAAGAAATCATTTCACTCCGCGTAACAGGCTTATTTTCCGTACACAACGGTTGTGTAAAGTAACGCGGATATTTATTTGCCTGATCTCGCAATTTGACACTCATAATGTCGGTGCTTTATCGAAGGTTCGGTCTTGCGAAATTCAAGTGCCATCCATACAGCTGTAAGACAAGTTCAATTCGGCCGCATCGCGGTATTGCCGTATGTTAAATGTCACAAACAGATAACATAAGCACGAATGCGTTTATCACGATCATCGTTATCGCTACATTAGCTATATCGGAGAATCTCGCCGTTATCGCGGTTGCTTTTCCAGCAACTATGCAATAGATTGAAACTCCTGTAATTCTATACTGCAACATTACACATGTCTGATCAATTAATATATTAATTTCAAATAATACTATACTCTCAGAAATATATTTGTATTTCTCAGATCATCAGTGCAACGGAAATTAAGTGACTGTTGTACACAAAAAATCAATTAGCAACTATAATTAATATGACACTTTAGTTGAAGACATTAAAAGGATTATGATTTAAAAGCTTTTTTAAACGAAAATATAAATGTATCAAAAATGTGCAGATTTATATATTGCTACGTTAAAAATACAGTTTAAAAAACTGTTTTTTTAATCGCTGAAAATAAAGGCAAAGAAAACGATTTTTTGCGAAAAATTGCCTTTTTCGCTTTCATATGTTAAATTATGGAAAAGCGATCTATACAAATTTGTGCATATTGGTACATTAATAAATCTGCAAAATACAAAAGAATTTTGTTTGAGGTTCCTTTATGTTTTTTTTTTTATAATAATCGATTTCGCTTATTTTACGTAAAAAAATATCAATATAGGATTGATGAAAAGTAAATTAAAGAAAGTAAGAAAAAGTTAAGTTAGTTAGAAAAGCGAAAAATAAATAGTTGACGAGATATTTCATTCTTTTACTGANAAAAAATAGTTTAATAATGTGATAATATTACCATTTTATGTCTCACGCTAAATCTTACAACTTTTGTCGGAAATTTTTTTCCGAATAATGCATTTCTTTCGAAATATTAGTATAATAGTTTGTAATACTTTACATGCGCCATCCAGTAGTTATTTCTTATTAACACGAATTTTAAAAAATTATGCACGATATAACATTATTTATTTTATACTTTATATTTTATATATATATATTATATAAATATTATATATCACATATTTGTTTACAACATATTCGGTTGTAATTTTTTGAAGATACTATGTTATTGCTTAACATATAACATATTAATTTCATTTAATTTCAGTTAAATGCACGCAATTATTTTCTTGACGGAAAGAAACAAATGTGGCAGGTTTTAATTGAACATATGTGAATATTTCTAAACAAATTTTTCTATCCTTGAGAAAGAAACCGAAGGCAAATCCGCGAAAAAATTAAAAAACTGTTTTTTTCTCAACTTCAAACTACAGTCGAAAATTTTTCCGTCACTACATCCTCTAAGACTGCAAGGACTACGTTCCTTAGGGAATATGCGAAGAAACTGTTTCTTCGACTCTACCATGAAAGTAATTATCCGTTTTCTTTCTACGCGGAATCCTCCGAAAACTCTTAATCTTCCGTTTGAAAAGGCCGGCCGTGTTTCGTGAAAAACATTGAAACTCTTCCGCCTTATTACGTAACGCGGTAACAAAAATGCAAAACAATACATATCAGAGGATTATGCAAACGATATCTGTGACCATGGCCGATGATTTTATATCGAGCAGGAAATGACTAATTTACGAGTCGACGCAATCAACCTAATCGAAATATATGCACCGATCTTTCTAAACCGGCTACACGATGGGATCGCCTTGATTGAAACGTAAGTACAGCTGTTTGATTAAAGTGCAGTTAAGCTGGATTGAAGTTTTGCGAATCTGCGAAAAATTCGCTGATGCAGTGGCGTTATGACACAACCGGAAAACCTTTTGCTGTTTAGGATTATTTCCCGAGTCGAAATTTTAGTCCTAATTTAAGTCTAATTTAGCTTTATATCAAGTGTTCAATGATCTTCTATTGTGCTCCTTTTGTGTTAAATGAGGAAGTTATTATTGTTTTCTCCACTTGAAGACTTGAAGGCTCTGGAGGACTAAATTCCCTGTGTAGCATTAAAGGAGCACTTATTGTGCTCCTTTGATTACAAATGGGAATTTATTTCTACTTTCTCCACTTGAAGACTTAACGTAGAATTTAAAATCTCAACTCGGGTTCTCATGAGGTCTTACGAAACTATTCTTGACAAGACTACTCGAGTCGAAATTTTAATTTTACATTAAGTCTATTTAATTCCACATTAAATGTTCAAGTGGTAAAAACGGAAATAACTTCACATTTGTAGCATTAAAGGAGCACAACAGAAGACATTTGAAGACTTGATATTGAACTCACTAAATTAGATATAGGACTAAAATTTTGACTCGGACAACGCATGGAGAGTTTTGCTAGAACAGCAAATTGTTTATTAATATAGTAACAACAAAAAGATTAGTTACGCAGGAAAAGAGTAATTTTGCTGTTGTAATAAAACGTCGTTGCGACCGCAATAAAATTTATTTGGCATAATCAAATTTTACCGTCCGTATATCCAGCAAATAGCAATTAATATTCTTAACAAATCTTTCTGCTGTCTAAACGAATTTTTTTTTGCTGTCACTACATTAACCAACAATTTGCTGTTCTGCCAAAATTTGTTTTTTCCGTGCAACATACGTTTAAATTGATGTTGAACGAACGTAGACAAAGTACATTTCGTATTTAACACAACACGCCGAACCTGATGTAGAAGTTCAATATTCCAAATTATCTCGCACAGATAAGCGACACGGCAAATATTTGAATTTCCCCTCTTTTATCGTCGTTTAATTCTTTCGAAATGCACGCAACGAGCGCTCGTTTAAAAAATAAATAGCCTCGGAAAGCCGAGGCGCACACAGCCTGTGTGTGCCTCATACGCAACGTGATTTTCTATTTTCTAGCCTTCTTATTTCGCTGACCTACTGCACGACGAGACATGCGCAAGCGGATATGCAACAAGTATACATCAGTCGTCGCGATCTTACGCAGGCTCCGTTCCGATCGCGGACGTTCTCCGACAGACCGCGACCATGCGAGAAATGATTTTCAGCGTTTAGTTTAGCGGGGCGAACGCGCTCCCGACGACGCTTGAAAAATCCCGTCCGGCGCACAACCCCATTCAGAAAAAAGAATCAATACAACAAGTTTCAATGAGTACAGCTCTATTCGGCTTTGTCAAAACCACAATCCCCCGTGCTCTTCAGTTCCCCCATTTGTAAAAGGTATCGATTTATCTTTCTTTTTTTTTTTATCGTTGTTAAATGACGCCAAATATATTTATCCGGCAGGCGCACGAGTAGCCAGAATCGTTCTCCGTGTCATCGTGGACGTGAAACGAACAACGAATATATTCCGCCGTGACTCACGTCTTGGATCGATAATATAATAAATCTCGCGTTAAGCTGGGTATACGTTGAGTGAATAAACAAATAACGAAGTGCGAACTTTCATTGTTACAGTTTGGAAAATGGGTACGCCATAACGAATCCGAACAGAACGTTCCGAGCCGAGTTTGTGCTCATAAGATGGTTCGTTAAGAAAAGTTTGTGAGCGTTTAGACGCGACCGTACACATTCGTATTACACATTCACTGTTCGTTCAGTGTACATCCGCTTTTGCGCGACGACGCGATCGCGAATGAGCGAGATTTCGCCGGGACGCTATCGGCGACCGTACATGCAGAAAAGGACGCAACAAGTCCTCGTCAATGGCCTCTTTCGGACGTTCCTCCTCTTCCGACGTCGCTTACGTCAGCGGTGACGCATGACTTCCGCTACGTCACGCCGACGCGCCACTCAATGACGTAACGCTCCTCGTGCACTCCGCGCAATCTCCCCCTCTCTTTCGCTCTCACCCTCACCCCGAACGCGCCGCGTAACTTATTACAATTATTGTCCAAGTGCGTCTAGTCATTAATTTCGCCAATAAAATCGCTCAAATGGCTTTTGTGAAATATGCGCGAGTTTGTTGTTATCTCAAATTAAAGAGCGTGCACACAAAGCACACGCATTTTCGCTTACCTATAACCTCTGCGCGTTGTTCGCTCTGCTAAATAATTTCTCCTGAATAATTCCATAATTTTGTCAATTTATTATCTTCTCGGTAAAATTGGCAACAGTCGCGACAAGCGCGCGAGTCTTTCGGTAGATCTGGACTCTACGAGAATTTCGCGATAAGGGAAAAAAGCGGACAAACGAATCCAACTCGCTTCTTTCCTCGACGCGTCGAACTCGCACAAGGAAAAGTAGAAACGGTGGAAGAGCACGATGGTTAAAGAGTGAATAGCTGTTGGAGCAGCGAAAGAAAGAAAGACAGAAAGTGAGAAAGGGAGACGGGAGACGAGAATCCCTCTCTATTGATTTCCTGCCGAGGGTGGGCCGCAACGAAGGGAGGATTAGGTATCGGCCCTTCTCTCTTCGGCGTCACGTTCACCCGATCTTTCTCTTTTTCGTTTTACTTCCCTTTTTCGTTTGTTCAAGTCCGCAGTAATTCAACGAGTGTCTGTCCGAGCGAAGGATAAGGCGGAACGTCGCTGAGAATTATGACGAAGCAAACGGAAAGGCTCGCTCGAGACGAAATGGATAGACGAATGAGGATTTCGCAAGGGCAAATCTCCTTTGCTCGAGAGCCAATAGGCATTTTGTAAACGATCAGATCAACAGATCTTTGTTTCTCAACAGGTCTCTCGTAAAACACAAGGAAAGAAGGGGAGATTTATGCGAATATCTTGTTCAATTATTAGCACAGAGTTGACAAGCACGGCAAAATAACAAATGGTATTGATGAAAGACAGCGTGCAACGCAGTATGAATTGGATTTAATTAAATCAATTTAATAAATCGTAAATAATACAGTGTACGCGACACGGTGTTCAATAAATTAATAAATAAACCCTGATAAAAATGAACAAATTATGCAATTATGCACACGAGACGTAATGATACAATAGCGATCGCACATCGAGATACGATAACGCGAAATTACATCTGCACACGAAATTGTATGCGGAAAAATAAATTAGTCTTTTATATATATATCAATAATAGATATTCTCATATATAAACAAAAGTATTATAATCTCTTTAAAAGATTTTTAATCTTGATTCAATCTTGATTTGATTGAATTTATATTGATGCAGGTATTACTTGCATTCAATTCAAGATTAAAAGTCTTCCGAAAATATTCTTCTAGGAATATTATAATGTATAATATAAATTATAATGACATATATTATTATTAATTATATAACTAATTGTGTGTATTTTGTATGCATAATTATGTATATTATAAATTAAAAATATAACTCTTGCTTATATATGAAAATATCTACTACTGATTTAAGACTATTTCCTTCCAGGCACGAAGTTCCACTTTTAAGGGAAGAAAAAGAAGACTGGCACATCAACGGCGTCTACATTTTCTAACTGTATCGCTCAGTTTCTCCTCTTCACCGACTTCCTCACCGTTTCTCTCTTACCCTCCCCGCAAACCTTTAGTGTCCTGCTATATCCTGCTCCCTCTTCGAGGTCTGACGGCGGTCCTCGCGCGGTGGTAAACGACATAGCTACAACGTGCCGACGAGAGAACGAGCGACGATGGCAAGCGTTCTCGTATTGGTCGCCGCAGTGACGTAGTACTAGCGATAGTAGTAGTACCGCCGCAGCCTGCCCACGACGGTAAACGGTGAGAGTATTATTAGCAGTAGCGTCGACACGCGACTATCGCCGACGCGACGGGACGCGACCGTAATCGCGCCGCTGATATCGACGTATCGGTCGGCAGCGACGCCGGGGCCGCTCCTCTGCGCGTCTAGGGATGTTCACGATACCCCATGCGGTATCGATACCATGATATATATATATAATACGCGTACAACGATGTGTCCTTTATTTCTGGTATTAGCCGGGTATCGATTCTTCGAAGTGTGTCGCCGTGAGAAGAAACTTGTTAACTTGAAACATATTAACTTTATGTATAATAATCATTTTCGCCAGACTTAATTCGTTTTTATATTGGCTGCGATTTATCAGAGTATCTACTCAAACAAAACTTTATTATTATTAATAAAAATAATTTTTATCAATCTACCTCCCCTTGTTAGTATTCGTGTCATAATCGGAAAAATTTCTAAATTTTTTCTACTATTTTTTTCTCCGAGTTTCTGTATTCCTCTCTTTGTTTCCTACGATGTTATAAGAGAGAGATCCGTTTTAAGAGATTCCGCGTCAAGAGACTATATGTATATAGCAAGCTCCGTTCGGCTCTACCCTCGGCATTCGCTTAACCACCCCCCTTCGTTTGATAGCATTGACAATATTATCTCGGTGCGCGCGTAGCGAAGCAATTAACGTCCAGCATCGTCGGATGGTACGACGCGTGGCAGCGGCTGAACCCTGATTTTCTTGGGGATTAGAAGGACGCCCGTTGTGTTTAGACGAGCGACGACGATTACGGGACCGACCGCACGCGCGCGCTGGAATCGCGACGATCGCGCATAATGCGATTATGCGCCTGATTAAAGGTTCCTCATAATTGGATCGTTCTAGGCGACGTCAACTGGGTCAACTTCTCTGCCTCGCGGAACTCTGCCGCGGAGAAATTCGTCGCGACGTGAACGCGACTTTCGCTCCAACGCTTCGAATGCGATCTTGGCTGAAAAACTAAACCCCGTACTGTTCGCAAGAATCAGCATATATTGCGCTATGAGAAAATATTCTGTTTCCGAAATAGCACGCGACTTTTATGTTAGTAATATAATTATTCAAAAAAAAAATCGCAATATCAGCGCTCTCGAGCCGCCGTAATATACGCGTTGGAAGGTTAAAAAGTTCGAATCGCGCGAACTCATTATCACGATGATACGATACCGTTATCAGCTGACGAGGAGATATTCCCAGTACGTGCTTTTTGCAGACTCGGAGGAATATTATCGGCTCAAACGGCCGCAAATCCACACTGTACTATGTGTCAAAATTACTCGCTCTAACTCCGCTCATATTAGCGTGGGTAACGATATATCACAGGCTGGTCGCGCGAATCTTCACGGATTACGCGCACGGTATCATCAGTCCGTAAATAACGAATTTTAGAGCCTCGCCAGGACATAAGCCATAAATCTACACCTCGTCTCACGACCGTTTCGCCCCTCATCCGCTCCTAGTACCTCGCAATAACCACAATATATCGTCGATATTAATCACGCGGAAAGAGCGGCTCGATGAATCGCCGGCTGCCGGAGATAACTTTGTCTTGAATATTTACTTAATATATTGACATTTCCGTTGGCAGCTATCGTCGCCGGTAGGAAAGATAATCTCATTGTCACGTATCTCGGAATAATAATCGTCACGTTTAACACGTTACGGCACACTTTCGAATGAGAACAATGCTGTTTGTTGTAACCGTGTAAAACGAAAACCTATTACTTTTATGAGCAATATATGCAATCGTTTTGACGAGAAAATGTAAAAAAACGTTTCCAAATCATATATATAATTTAATAAGCGGCGCGGGCACACGAAATCTTCGTACATCACTGATCTTGTCTCCTGTTTTTCCTCTTTTTCCTTCTTTTGTGAAAATTAATTCTTCCAACGTGTGCACACTTTAGCTCTCGCGATTCTTCCACATCGAACGTTCGGATTTGTTATTCGATAATCAGGAGAAAATAAAAGGAAGACGCGGAAGTCATATCGACACGGCGTGAAAGAGAGCAATGGCAGGCGCGTATCGAACGATAATGTTCACTTTCATAACAATAGCACTGGACTGTAACAAGCGTGCAAAACAAGCGCTAACGGAATCTTTTTCGCCGGTAAACATGTATACAGAGAGATCCGCGCGTTACACATTCAACTGTTAACTGCTAATTGGTTTACATATCATATAAATCGACCGCCGCTTTTTCTCCGCCCCGCATCGTCCTCGCATAATAGATGTTATCGGGATTACGTGGCTCGCATAGGAAATCAATTAATGCAGCTACCTCGTGGCAGACTCGTGTCGATCACGACGCGGCACGACGGTGACGAGAAAGCTACTAGCGATGTCAACATCGCGCTATGCAAAACCGAAACCCTCCTCATTTACTGGCAATTCAGTAAAAATCGTTAAATTCAATAATTATGCGACTGCTATTTCATTACGATCTAACGTGATTATATTCGATTCGATTGTGGAATCTTGCTATCGTAGAATTTGGAGAACTTTAGGCGAGAAACACAACGAAGGCTAATATAATTAGCATTAAAGTAGTTGTAACATAAAATAAGTTTTTTTTAAGAATTCGTTAAAACTTACACTGTGTATAGATTTAAAAATATGGTCTAATTATTGACGCAATTAGAACACGATTGACCATTTAGGAGCTAAGATATAACTAAAGATAACATTTTTTACATATTCCTCTATTTACGTATTCCTTGAGATTAATGTCCTATTTTTAACTTCTATTTTTTATTTCTTCTAAATCACATTTAGGAGTCTAATGAAAAACTTCTGTGGTATTAAGAACTAACATAGAGCCATTATACGAAAATTTCAAAATTACTGATCATTTTGTTTTGAAAATATAGCCGTAGAAAATTTACAACTTACTCGTACAATATAATACTTACGATATATATGTACATATATATTTAAATATTTATATATAACTTTCTATTATGTGTGCACTTCTATCAACTCAACTGACGTATAAATAAAGCATTGAGAACAAAAATAGAAAATAAATAATATACATATGTATCTCCGTATTTGTAATATTGTATATATTTGTCTCAATTTCGCTTAAAATTAACATTTATTACCTAGACAGTTAAATAAAGTTATAGAAAGTATTATTTTTAGTAAACAACGAACTTATGCACAGGGGCCCCTTAATATCGCCACTAAAAATCCAGTATCTTGCAATACAACTTACCTTAATAGAATAGCATAATGTTTCAAATTCCTTCCACATGATACACATTCACGTTCTACTTTCGACACTATATCCAATTATATATACAACGATAAGAGAGAAGAGGAAAGAGAGATACTCTCGAATCACGTCTCGGCGCTCCTTAATATTCATTTCGTCTCGCGAAAAAACGATCGAAGTGGTGTAACCGGATAATTTGAATTGTACACGAGACCTTGATTGCCTCCGGGAGCGCCTAATTCCCAGTCGTCGGCGACACGCTTAAATAGTTTAGGGCAGCGCGCGCCATAAGCTCGGCAACACGCGCGTCTCCCATCGATAAATCCCTATATATTGGTTTACAAACGCGGGCGCAGCAACAACGCGGCAGATGCGTGGGAAATCAATTAAAGGAAGCGCACGGAACATTTCGACGGGAAACAATAGACCCGTATTTATGAGTCGCGGCTCGTACGAATCGAGTCCATTTCATGATGGGCGCTCGTGTTCCATCCCATTGTTACACGTTTATTGTGATTTTTTTAAAGCCACGAGAGAGAGAGAGAGAGAGAGAACGCGCCAATGTAATCTGTACTATTTTCGTGACAGAAGCGCAAGCGACGGGCGTGTTGCGTAATCGCGTAGCCGGGACGAGGCATGCGCGCGCGCGCGCGCGAGCTCGCGCATTGTCGGATCGGAATAAAATGTTATTTACTCGCGACGTAAATCGCCGACGTCGCCGGCGGCGATAGATTTTCGTCCGTGCGTGCCTCCTCTCGAGCTCATTATTAGCAATTTAACGCTCTGACGGTGGCGCGTCGGCCGTTAGTGGTATTAGCGACATTATTCGTTTTACGGTTGCGCACAAACGGCCGTGGGATAAAAATACCACGGAAGAATCGGAGCTCCTCTCCTCAGGCAGGCATGGCTGAGGAGCTCTCTCAAGAGAGCTTTCTTATTGTCGAACGACAAAGAGCGGAAATATATGTTTCGCGCGACGCTCAATAGGATTTCGACGCTCCAACTTCTCTCGTAGCCCAATTTCGGCGCAAGAAACGGCGTATAATTTGTGCCCGGTTTACGACTCGCGTGTAACTTACACTTTCGAGAAGGAGAGAGAGAGAGAACGGAAAGAGACGCCGGACGCACGCTCGTGCAATATTTTTGCTACGCCCGCGGGCATTTCGTAAAATTTGTACAACCCTTATCGATTTCCAGTAAATCGCAGTCACGCACAGATGCGCAAAACGAGTGACGAGGGTCAGCGAGATAATGCATCTACATCAGCGCTGCGTAGAGTGATTTAGTGGTGGTTACCCGAGAGCTCCCCCTCGACAATGAGTCACTGTATCTCCTCCGTCAAGTACAATCCCGGGCTCCGCAAGGGCACCGTCGACGAAGTGATCGGAGATGACACGGTTTGGACTGCGATTTGCCAACAAGTGTTACTAATGACGCGCCTTTCGAATTGTGAGCTCGCGCAACTTTCACCTCTCTCGGTCTGCTAATTCAACGCTCGGGTCTTGTGTCACGTAGGGATTTTACAAAAAGTCCCCCAACGGCGCAGATTAAACGCAAACGACTTTTTATCCTTTCGACTAACAAAAGGCTTGTCGAAAGGGCCTTTCCGGGGCCAAAAATAATAGTCCAAAAACGGATGCCTGCGCGGAAAAACAATTCCATTGGTATAACTGAATGTTCCGTTGCCCGTAGACCAAGTAAAAATTCGGTTCTAGGAACAGAAAGATTTGTATGAGAAATTTTGGCCCAATTGTTTTCAGTCGTCTCAAGCGAGTTCCAATGCAACCGTGAAAGTTCTCACGAATGTTCTCGGTCATCTGATCCCTTTCTCTTTGTTGCACGCTGAGAAGAAAAGACTTGAAAATTTAATCGTGAAGTTCGAACAAAGTTCGTTTCACGGAAGTAAACGAGTTTATTGAAATACGGTGAAATCTTATTCTTAGCAGATAAACCGAATAATAAGAAAGCTTAGGTATACTTCACGAAAATTTATATTCCGCCCTGAGGGTCAAATTTTTTCTGACCGATATAATCATCGAGGAAAATATCACAAGAAACATTTACTTCGCAAAAATTCAAATTTCTTTTTCTCAGCGTGCGGGAACTCGGTTCCTTTTTCCCGCGTGCTTTCGTCCCTTTCAGAGACAGCAAATCCACCGTGATGCAAACGCGCTGATAATAAATAAAGAGAGTTTCCTCCGCAAACGCGCGCATAATACGGCATTAATGGAAAAAAAATATATCAACATATCGTAAAGAAAATCTGTTCATTTCATACGCAAATTTAAATTCGGAGCTGGTTAACTGGTATACGCGTTACGGCGTACGCGATACTGCGGTGGGTAAACTGCTCCAAGCGTAATTCACGCAAAGCTCGACAAAGCACACACGCGCTCGCGCGATCGCCGGACGAGTATGAAATATTCCGAGCCGCGCGCAGTCAAAGGGTTAATCCGTTTTCCGCGTAAAACGACCTCTTTGTATATTTACCGATAAATTTATTTCACCGAATCTGCTTTTAACAGATGAATAATAATCTCGCGACGGCAACATTCCGAACGCATGAGCGCGTTAATTCCGCCATGACAATTTCTGGCGGGGTTTAAACGTCTCTCGCGGCCGGCGCGCGTCGACGTAATCGAACGTTACAACGAAGAAGCAACGCCTTCGTCGCCGGCGGGCGAAGTGGTACATTCTGCCTCCCGTTGAGTATGTGGGTCGCGAAATGCCGCGCACGCTAAATATATATATTGGCGAGCGGATACGCGCGCGCGAGCGTATAGGTGTGCGCGCGAGAGCGCCGAGCGTGCGACAAAGACGGAGAGTCGCGAGCATTTCTCTCTCCTTGAAGAGGCTCATTTACCTTCCAAGCAAAAGGAGTCCCCCGCCGAAGCTCATTCCTCCCCCTTGTCTCCTCCACTCTCCCTCCCGCGTACATACAGGGTGTCCCGGCGCGGTTTTCCCGGCGAGGACCGGCTTCCTTTATTTGTATCCTCGGTTACACGGAGCACAGACGACACTTTTTAACGTCCGACGTTTATGTATGTCTTCTCCGGCTCTGAGCTTCAAATTGAATTTCTCCGCCGGCGAAATCCAGCCGGAATTAAGCGAGAGCGATAAGTTTCTTACTCCGAGCGCGCGCGCACTGGCGGACCTAATTCGCGAAAACGCCTGGGTCTCCGATCAATTTACGCCTCGGAAGTTTTCCGGAACGTCTTTCCACCAGAGACAGTTTTACTGTGAATTAATCCGGCGGAGTGTAAGAGAACGCGGAAGGACACCCCGTACATGCCCGCCCTTTTTTCCCCCATCTTTCTTTCTATTCAACGATCGAACGGGCATCGTTTCCCCGTGAAACGACTCCCACCGCGGAGAAATCGATTCGTCAATCTGTCGAGTCGAGACCTTTGGCCCCGGTGCGACCGGTATCCGCGTTATTTACGCGCCTGGCGAAAACCCCGTGTGCGCTCCTTCGACGAGCGACATCGAGGTCGAGGCCATCCTACGGACACAGCTCGCGCTGCGAACGCCGATACCATCCGCCACGGTATCGATACTTTCCAGATGCGGAGCGGCTTCTGGCACGTTTCTAATCTCGCGAATGTCCACTTCTCCAACCCTTCGACCGCATCATGGGGTCAAGTAGAGTTGAGTGTGTTGTGCTTGAAGAGCTCGAGCGAAGAGAAAAGCGCGTGATCTATGAGTTCTCCCCACTCCCGAAAAATCGTTAGAATCGCTCTGTTCGTTAGACATGGCGCAGATCTGATAAACCGATTAATGCGAGCCATCCGAATTAGACGCGGAGTCAGTGAGACCGATAGTTTACGATCGGTGTGTAATTTGACGTCATAGATGAATTGGTTCTTTTTTTTTCAATAAAAATTTGTGTGCGACGTCATAGATGAATTGGTTTTTTTTTCAATAAAAATTTGTGTGTGAGCATTGTGACGCGTATTTCTATTTTTTTGAAAATAATAAATAATGACGTTATGTTAAAGTCAGCTGGCGTATAACCTACGCGACCGCGTCCGACCGCAAAGCGTGTTCTTCGATTTAGTATTTTTTAAACAATGCGTGTTACCATTTTTCGAGTAAATAATAAACCATTTTTGATACTTTCACAATAAAAATATTTTTTTCCCATAAAAACCACTGTTTTCAGCACTTCAAGATATCCTTTTCTTAGTATTAAAAATTAATAATTAATTTAAAAAAAATGAGGTTTTTCAAACACGCACTAGTGTCATATATATTTTCTGTTAAAGCTATTTTTCAAACTTTCATCGTCCTACATTTGCAGATCCAAATAATAAACGTAAATAAATCACGTTTTTTTTTTCAGTAAAATACTACCATTTGCTACTGTCTAAATTCGAATTTTTTTTCATTAACTGAAAACTTGATCTTCTATGAATGCATGAATCCAACATTAAAATAAAAAAGGTACATTTTATTCTAGAATTTTGTCAACATTTTTCATTTCACAGTTTCCCAGATATGGAATTTAGAAGATCGCGTAAGGTCACTGTTTGCAGTGCGAGCGACTTTTCAAAAGTGTGCGGCCGACGGGTTAACAAAATTCTTTATCCTCTGCGTTCCATTCAACGCGAAGAACTCAAAAAGTTCGAAAAGTTCCGCCGAACGCGTTTCGACATTCCATTCCTCCACGTGTTTCTATCCCCCCCTCAGGGTCAGCAAAATTGCATTATCCCTAGGACCGATGGAAATCCGAGGAAACCCGGGTTCACACACGGAAATCTGCTGCGTATTTTTGTTTCGGCACGGCGCGTTAACCCTTTGACGGCGCGATGGTAATTTAACGGGTGCACGCCGTTCCCGCTTTGTGCACGGCACAATGCAGTCTCCCATATTGCATCGAGTAGCCACGAGGTGACCATAATTAATTCTCACGAACGAGTACCCGCGATAATTCATGACCGATAGCGCGATTTCGTTCCGATCGCTCCGCCGACGCCGTCGTCACGCGATAAAAATAAAACGGACGAATCAGACCACCGGCAAATTTCCCCGGTGAAATACTCCGCGATAACTCGAACGTCAGCGCCGACCACTGCGGGATTTAGATCGAGACAAATATTAACAATTCCGGCGATTTAAACGACGAGTCCGCCGCACGCTGCAAATCCAAATGTGTAATTTTACATGCAGTCACTTTTTAAACATTTGTACACGTGTTAATACTATGATTTTAGGCGCATTAATGCGTGAAAATTACACACTTGGATTTACCGTGAATTTATACTTATGTGTGTAAAATTGCACACGGGAAGAAACGTCTGCACCGGAAAGGGAACAATCAGATGCGTTTTGATTGAAGGAAACAGAATTTCTGGTTGCAAGAATCACATTTGGGCCGTAAGAACGAGAAATTCTGTTTCCTTCAACCAGAATGCATTTAGTTGTCAACCCTATTTGGTTAATGCCAGAACCGTCTGGTTAAACCAGAATTTTTTCCCGCGCACTTGTGTGTGTAATTTCTGCACACTTGTAGAAAACACGCGTTAAATTGAAAAATACGTAAAAAGTAATTACATAAAGTGTGTAAAGTTACACAGTTGGATTTGCAGTGCACTCTATCCCCGTGAAATGTGTACTCTGTCCCCCCTGAAATATCCCAATTTTTAAATACATGTCAGACAATTTCGGAACCTTCGTTAGGTCACGCGTAATGCGAGCCACGATCATTTTTACATATGTGAGAAAATCTCTCTCTCACTCTCGCTCGCGATCTGCATTAATTCAACAGCGTTTGCGCCGCGACGGAAGCTCGCGCCTCGCGCTGGCATTTAATTACTAAATCCCGAGCAGTTAATGGGAAGTTAATGGAACGGGCTAGGAACGAGGAGCAGCAAAAATACGGCGGGGAAGGTCATAATAATCGGACGCGAAACGACGACGAGTAGCGCGGCACGGCGCAATATAGAGGCAGATGGCAGATCAAGGCCGCAAGCAGGCAAAAGAACCCCTTCTACGGCGACAACAATAACGAAGAAGCGTGGGCAAATGGTATTCTATGTAACGTTCGAGGAATGCTCGAAAACGTGCCTCGTCCACGGAGATTTTCACTCACGATTGTCAGAATTGCGTCGTTTCGGCAAGTAGTAAGCAGAAAAGCTGGAGATCTCTCGCATTATTTCGAGCTAAGAGCCTCCCAACTTCCGATTGACTTAATCGACCGATTAACTGTGATTGTTTATTTCTGGTCGATTCTGCTTAACGACGAATGCGAGTGGTCAATTCCAATGGAATAATCGGCCGGTCGAGATTAAGGCCGGAAGTTGTGAAAACTGGCCCTTAACTAGTAGCTTTCCACGAGGATGCGTGAGATCGTTTCCGGCGTGTTAAACGCGTCGACGTCGTTCTCGTTCCAGTTTCGTATCGGATGCAAATCAGCGCGCGATACGACTGACGATCGCGGACCGGACGCGCGATTCAATGCAAACGCACGGTGAAAACGCGAAAGCGCGAGGACAGTCTTTAGCGATCGAGCTCTCTCTCTCTTCACCTGCGTTCACGAGAGAACATACCGACCGCAGGTAACGGTTTTCGTTTGCGGCTATACTTCGCGAAGAGACCGGAGAGATCTGTGCGAGCGGAGTCTTACGCGCAGGGGAAGTCCGCGGAGCGTAGTTATCGGTCTGCTGCTCGAGGTCACATTTTCAAAGCGGCGACTTAGCGCCGTCTATGCGAACGTCCGATTCGGAATTTCACTTCCGGCATTATTTGCCTTCCTCTTCGCATTATTCATACCTAACGCGGAGTCGGAAATAGTTTGCTCGGTTTTATAAAAAATAGTAAGCAGCAGATATAACGCTCGGGTCGAGCGGTACGAGCGACTCGGCTCATAATCGGTGAGTACTCGCACGGTAATATTTCAGATAATAGCGAGGCGCTGATTATGCAACCCCAAGCCGATCGGATCGATGCGCGTTTTTTCTTTATCGCCGTGGAAAAACTTGCCGTCACACTGGTCACGGGCACGACGCACGCGAACCTAAACGACGTAATAGAACACTCGTACGCCGCGACACGCGCACGTTAAGTCATAAAAGTCGTCCGCTAATCTAATTATAGAATGATCCATAATCGAGTAATCGACGTTTACGCTCGACTCGCGTTACGATGTCTACCTTGTTCTTTTTCCACGCGGACTGGACAGGCGTGAAAAAGCGCCGTGGAAAAATTAAACATGCATTCGCTCACCTATTTGTGCGTTTCATTTGCTGTGCTATTTGAGGACATTTGGCCATTGTTGTGCGAGAAAAATCTGCCTGCACGGAGTACGTTTCGAGGAAAATGAAGATGAAAATTTGATACATGATTTGAAAAGTATAAATAGCACTTAGGTTCGGAGAATCGCACAATCGTTCGAGAAACCCAAGCGTGGTCCGTTTTCTTCTCTTTAAGAGTATTCATTGACAAGCCTAACCCTTAAAAAATGAATAAAAGAGACACAGCTAGTAAAACATGGTGTAATAGAAAACAAAATCGTTTTTTGATTAATTTTAATTAATTTTAGGCAACTATAAGGCCTTTTTGTTTTATGTAGAAAGACGTATAGATTACTCATTAGTAACAAGGTTTTGAAATTCATAATTTTGTGGGTTGGGAATCTTTCTCGTACAATTATGGCCATTTAAAAGAATTCTAGAATCATCCTGTTTTACCGCCAATTTGTATCATACTCGTTATTGGTCGCACAGAATTAAAAATCCTTCTGCACAATTACAATACACAGATTAATATAGGCGAGGACGGTTGACTTTATTCGAAAAGCGAAAGAAAGTTTCCTGAATTAACTTTCTCTCGTTTTTCGAACTAAGTCAATCGTCCTCGCCTGCATTAACGCGTGCGTCGTAATTGTGCGGAAGGATATTGAATTCTGCGCAACCAGTAACGAGTGTAGCGCGAAAAAATTCACGGTGAAACAGGACGACGACGTCCAGGATCCCCACGATATTAAGTCGAAACACGAGTTGATTGTGCTTTTCGCGGGCATTGTCACCGCGTCTCTAACCGTCAGCTTCTCACAACGCGCGTCGATTCGATCGCCGTCGTAACTCAGCTGCACTTCCAAATCTCACTCTTCGAGAGCGATACGCTCTCCTCTCGCGAGAGCGAGCGTGCGAGCGAGCAACACGGAGCAAGCGGTGGTCGGTTCATTGGCCAGGCCACTTGTCGCCTTGAAAGCAATCGCCCAGTGCTCGCATTCCGCGTGCAACGCAAGTTGTCTCGCCGGCTGATAATTTAATAACTCGGCCATAATTCACAACCCGCCGATTCTCCCTCCCTTAATCAATTTACGACGAGACGAGGACCCGGCCGCGACCATACTCGCGGTAGGCTCGAAACGTTTTTTCAATTCGCGACCGCTAGAAAGAAAAATAATTTTCGCACCAGCCGCTTCGGCCTGCCCGTGTGTGTTTGAAATAAAGGTACGTATCGATAAAGAGCGTAAAGAGCCGCTCGCTATTTTTAACAGTCCGTCACTGTCCCGCGTTTTTATCTCGCAGTACAAACAATCTTACTCACGCGGTGTGCTTACTCCGGCCGGTGTTGCGTCGAGTGTAGAGTAAAGGCAAATAGAAGCCGTCACTTTCAAACTAGATTAAAGAAAGTCAACGCGCGGCGATTCGGGATCCGCTTCTGTGTACATTAGCCGTTGTCGAGCGTGCACGTGTACAAGCGCACGTACAAAGCCGCAATGGCGTTAGCCAGCTAGATAGCTGGCTCGCACGCGGGAACTTTCACTCGGGATAACGAACGTAAACAAGACGCGCACGCGATCGGCTTTATAGCGATTAGGTTTGCCTAATTGCCCGTTTCTAGCTTTCTAGGTTTCGGAAGCCGCACACGTGGGCGCCACTAAGACGATCGTCGCTCGGTGTTGTGATCGTCTCTCGAAAAATTCTCGCAAAGTGGTATCACTGGACTCCCTGCTTTCAAAGTAGTTCGTCCGTGCCGAATTTTCAGTGGCGATATATTAAGGGAGCCTTTCGATAAATTTATTATTTATTGAAATAATACCTTTCTGTAACTTTATTTAATTTTAGCGCAGTAGTTCTTCGTTAAAATTCTGAATGTTTTAAGTTTAGAAGAGATTAAAAATAAAAATTACAAATAGGACATTGACCTCAAAGAACATGTATAAAAAGTGTCGTCTTCAGTTATGAATATCCCAGCTTCCTAATGATCAATCATTTTTTTAACTTTACAAACGTGTGAGCAATATTTCCATCAATTCACAGCCAAAATTTGAAAGGATTCCTAAGAAAATGGATTCCTAAGAAAATGGACGGACCGATTACCTTAACGGCAGAGCCTTCGATCGATGTGGCACCGATTTTCCTCTACGACGAAAATCGTGCTATTCAAAGGAAATCGAGAGGTGCGGAAATATGCTTTCAACTGCAATGTCATTCTACTTTTTTTTTTTTCATTAGTTTCCTAGTCAATAGGAAAGGATAATTGGGAATTTGCGAGTTACAGGAAAAGAGCGACGGAAAATAGCGATTCTGCGATTGACAGACTACTTTGTTAACGGCGCGATGTGACGTTGCAATTAGCCGGTTGATGTGCGAGCTGTTCGCTCGGTTTATAGAATTTCACGAACCCTATTTTTTTCGCTCGTATCTAATATTTAGTGCCCTCGACAAGGATCTGCCATTTTTCTTGCAAAATAACGAAACATAATAACACACGGGTGTCTCCCAATAAGACGCATAAAATCGCAGACGTTGACCATTATAAGCAATTATAGCGCGATAAATACGTGGAAGTTGAATTGAGATAAGCGCGTTTTTATTTCTCCGCTACTTAGCAACTATCCGGCGAGTCTCGATTACTCATTTTACGGCCGTAATCGTAGCCTGCAACAGTTCAAGTTACAAATCTTATCGCTAATGCAGCGAATTTCAAAGTGGCATGTCGGCTGGCGCAATGCTCTCGCGAGATACGGATGCCATGAAACTATGTTAATAGCGTAAAAAGCTAACACGCTCTCTCAAATCGAGTGAGTAGAAAAGTCACCGAGTAATTAAATCAGTGAAACAGTATTCTATCGATAATCGCTAATGAATATTCACTAATTTTTTTAATGGAAACTCTACCACTTAGCCTCTTTTGCCTGACACTTTACCGACTTTGGCCAGTGAAAGATTCAAAAGGCAAATCGCTGTTCCGTAGCAGAAATATATGTACATATCGTATGTACATATCGTACATATACGTATGTACGTTCAACCATATGTCGTTTCTGCGTTCGTGCAGTAGTAAATTCAGGAGCCGGACGTTTCGAGTTCGAGACTCATCAGGATAAATATGTTGTTCAAATACGATATAAATTAAATCAATGAAATATAATTACGAATTTTTCAGGCAAAATCACTGATAGTACTTTAAAAGTGTGATTAAGATGATAAAAAAGAAGTAATAAATAAAGGAATAAAATAAATAAATAATAAAATAAAATAAAAGAAGTAATGAATAATGTTTTTTTCTTTTTCATTGTTTCTGCAGTTAGATTTCTCTGATGGAAACAATTGCTGCTATTAGCAGGCTTTTGCAATGAAATCGTATTGATTTGCAGTGCTATATTTATGACTCTTAATGACTATTGACCGCTTCTGAGATAATATATTGATTGCGCTTTAGAAAAATTATACGCGTAAATATAGAACCGCGTCAATCTTATCTCGTTAAAATGCGAAATCAAAAGCACAAAGTCTTGCATCTAGCATGAAAGATATTCAGCTGTGGCGATGCAACGAACAAGCAATTTCAACATTGTGACAGTTAACAATAACCGTGGGAAAAATGCATATTTTACTTCGCGCGGTTTATTCAAAAGCCATTTAATTTATCGAATCGCCCCCATGTTCATTTGCATATTACATAATGCCAGAATCGTTACGAATATTCCGTTCTTTTCCACGATATAATTAAACTTCAGGTTAAAGTTGAATTTACTCAAGCGCTCGGCAGCATCGTTCATCGACGCTGATGCTATCAAACGTGAGTGCATAAATGTGCCGTTATCACCTATTATCCACATTTGCGACATGCGAGGGAATTTCATTTACGATTCGAATAATCGCAATCGCACCATTGATGTTCTCGATTTTCCCTGCGCACTCAAGCGTTTTACCATTTACCGCGCTTCGACTTAATTTACCGTGTTATCAGATTTCGTTAAATTTCATTTATTGCAGCAATACCGTGTGTCGAGGGAGAGAGGAGGGGGCGGGAGGGGGG
>NW_014563549.1:115274-159250 GCF_001313825.1 Dinoponera quadriceps | reverse complement strand
GGGAGGGGGGGGCGAAAGACAGTTTACCGTATCTTTAACGATTCCGCGAGAGCACGCGCCGCTATCTTCTCGCGGTCGCCGCCGCGCTATTCGCAAGACGAAATAAAAGCGATTTCGCGCGAACACGTTTCAGCGTGACGGGCGCTGTAAGCCGGTAACGAGTAGGAAATGAAAAGTCGGGGTTCTTCCCCGCGCGCGCGTGTATTAATAGATTCCTCTCTTGCCCGCGGCTCGCCGGTCGTACAAGCCTCGCAAGAGGTTCGCAGGAGGCGATGAGCAGGAGGGACCGCGCGCTGTCGCGGACGTAACGTCGTCGCCATCCGCACGGACGTCCGACGTAACGGCACCACGTGCGCCGGATATTTCCGTGGGGTCGACACGTCCGAAATAACCCCGGCGACGGGGAATTTATCGAGGATACTACCCGAGATATCCCGGTTATGCGTATTCCGCGCGATACTGCTTACGACCGTTCGCTCTCCGTCCCCCATCTCTCTCTCTCTCTCTCTCTCTCTCTGTCTGTCTCGTTGCGCGCGTGCAAATATATTCTTTCAATTCTCAATTAAGTTAGTTGGTCCGCAGAATGCCGGATTTTCAATGGCGATGTTAAGGTTTCCGTTTATAAGTTTATTTTTATACACTGTTATTATTTACTGAAAAAGACTTTCCTATAACTTTATTTAACTGTTTAAATAATAAATGTTAATTTTAAACGAAATTAAGATAAACATATATACATGATATTACAAACATGGAGATATTTATTTTTTATTTTTCTTACTGATGCTTTGTTTATACGTCAGTTAAGCTAATAGAGATGTACATATAATAGAAAGTGATATAAAAATACTTAAATATGTACATAATTATACAGCTTGCATCAACATTGCTGCAATGTTGTCAACATTGCTGTAATGTTGCAACGTTACTGCAAGTTTCTGTACTGTATGAGTATATACATACTTGTATATATTGCGATATTGCTATAAATTGTAAAATTTCTACGAATAAATTGTAAATTTACTGTATCTTCAAAACAAAATGGTCAAAAATCTTCAAATTCGTGTACAATGCCTTTATATAGCCTTATATAGTCTTAATATTACAATAGTTTTTCATTAAAGTCTTAAATGTGGTTTAGAAGAAATTAAAAATATAAGCTAAAAATAAGACATTAATTTTAAGGAAATAGAATTTCTGAATATAAAAATCAAATTTGGTTTTCATAAAAACTAGAAATTTTGTTTTCTTCAACCAAAATGCGTTTGGTTGTTCATTGTCAAGCAGATCCAACCAAACGCATTTTTCCAGTGTATAAAAAGTATCTTCAGTTCCGAATATTTTAGCTTCCTTATGGTCAATCCTCTTTTAACTTTACACATATGTAGACAATATTTCCATCAATACGTAGGTAAAATAAAAAAAAAAAAAAAATCATAAAGAGAATGGTTGGGCGGACTAACTGCTTAGCCTTGGAACACCCTGTACCGGACGATCAGTAGGTGAAGGTACACCGGTGTGCGGTGAAAGCCGAGCACCGTCAGGAAGTTGACGATTGCATTTGCGATATGGTGTGTGCTCTGTTATCATTGGTTAATTAATTATATGTTCAATAACAAGTTTGCATCAGAATAAGCGAGTAAGCAATGAGTCATGTAGAAGCAAGAAGGCAGAATTTTATGCTATTTTTTTCTTGTCTCATAAGTTATTTTTCGATAAAATATACATAAACTCGACATTAGGCATATTTAATTAAATCACGAAGCGAAAACACGTCCGAGCAAACTTATCGGGATCGATCGTCGATCCTTTTTCCACGTTCTTTGCCGGCAGATGGAGATAACTTGTAGCCCCAAACGTGTGCCGGGGCGGTAACTTCGTCTTCTCTCGCGTCTGCATCTGAGAATGCCGCGGCTCGAGTGATCGAGGGGCTCGACGTATGTTTGCTCAGATGTGAGCTGCGCATAATTTCTCTCGCAATGATACAGCACGCTTATTAACGGCGCCACGCGCGCCGCATATTTTCGCGGCGCGGTCGGAATAATCCCGGTGACGGGAATTTATCGGGGATTCTGCGCGAATGAGGGGAGGACGCGGGGAATTGGGAACGGGTGTAGGAGGTGGCCGAGCCGCGTCTCTCTTGGCCGAGAGAGCGGACCGGCGAACGTCGTCGGTATTTACAGTTCCGGCTGGTTGCGGCGGTATCGTAGTCGGAGAAACAGAGAAACGGAGGGTGGCGAGCGGCGGCGAGGGTGCACACCGAGACGGAGACGAAAAGAGGAAGGGTGGAGGCATTCTGGGAACCTGGATCGATGCCGTGTTATCAAATCACGTCCTCCACCTTCTCCCTCTCTGTCTTTCAGCCGCCGCCGGCTCTCCTCTCGCGTCTCCCCTCCGCCTTCGTGCAACCGCTCGACGTGTACACGGCCAGCGAGATGATCAAAAAATGCGTCCCTGTCTGATAACACCCGCGGATTTATTTTTATTCCTGACACAGTTCGTTCTCGACGACGGTAGCGTCCGCACGTCTCGACGATGCTCTGCACGTCGGGCCTCCTGATCTCCCGTCTGTCCTCCCTCACCACGCGCGATCCTGAGAGATCAAACGCGCCGATGAGCGCGTCGATCGTTTTCTGAAACACTAGGTGGTCCCTTTGTTCATCCTACTTCGAGTCTCGATCGTTTTACGGCGAAGCTCGACGGGAGAGCGGGGCGTCGACTCCTCCGGCGAAAGAAAACGAAGCATTCCTGCTCATAGGAAGTCAACTGACATACTTGTTAACGTATGCATTCGGGTCATACCGCGACGTATAAATATCTTATCTCCCGCGTGTACGTACACGCACCCGGCGCGACATAGATTAATTTGCATGTGTGCGAGTGGGAGGGAGGATAATTATAAATCGCGAATGAAGCGCCGCGTCCACATTTTTCTCCTCTTTGCGCGAAAATAAAAATCTTCCCGCACCGTTCGGAATATCCGCCGATGGTCCAACGCACGACGCGATTTTCCCCGACTTCGAAAACTGATCTCCAGTTTAATCATTTTGCTTTGATTCGTCAAATTTCAATCCTAATCCGTAGTCTGATATGGGTTTTACGGGCCGTATCGGAAGTTCGATATTCTTGTTCAAATAGCGATACATGCTAATATCGATAGATAAAATCGATAAAAGAGCCCATTGTTGGAATACCGATACTATATCGCCTACCCTTAATACCGGATATTTTTGTGTAGATATTTTCTTTCAATATTCGCACTTGTATCAGTATTACTATGTTTCGATATATATATATATATATATATATATATATATTTCTTTTTATATTTTATACTCAGTCGATCTTCAAGATATCATGTATTTTTACTTCAAGGAAATTAATGTAATGTGCAACTTAACGTTTTAAATCATCTTTTCTTGAAATTTCTGTTACGTTAATTTTACGGTTATGCATTGATTGCCGAAGTAAAAGGAAAGCGTCCGAATATTTTTATAAGTGTGCGGAATCGGTCACGAATGTCACTTTGTGCGTATATTATTTTATTTCTACGTATACTGCGATAATTTTCGGCGTGTGATTTTTCGTTTCTGACGTCATCAAATAAAAACCGTCATAACGAGGAGACAGGAGTCTTAATATATTTTTTTCAAGATTTTTAGATCACAAACCGCAGAAAGTCTAGTTCAGAAATAGCTTCATACCATAATAAAATGATTATGCGTAGACGTGTGAAAATATATACAAAAGTAGCTTGCATGACAAACATTTCTCCGAATTTTCATATTTCCTCTAATTTTAAGTTTCTTTTTTTTTTATTTTGGTACTAATATCGGCATCGATATTTTTGTTCTGATACTGACATCACTAATGATATCGACATTCTTAATTAGATATCCGTTTCAATATTAATATCGATATTTTCATGGTATCACGTCCCTACTTTCAGCCCGTATTGATATTTCATCATTTTTACAAAGCAAAAAAATCCACTCGCAACTGGCAACGTTCGGTATTCTACGCGTTACACATAACATGCTACAAACACCCTGTGTGCGGCACTTCCGTTTTCTTGTTTCGTGCAAACTCATGGGAATTTTTCCGCGGATCTCGACTGGGAGAAAGAAGAGGAACTGCTCGATTCAGCAGTTGTCGCCGATAAAGCGTAGCGAAAATAACGAGAGAGCAGAGAGCAGAGTATGCGAACGTGCATGCACGGGAGATGCACGTAGGTAGGTCGTTGAAAAGCAGGTGGATAGAATACCGAGGTGGAGGCCGTCGACGAGAGAGGCGGCGGTGGCGGCGGAGGTGATGCTCAAACCGGATGATTCCCACAATGCTCCCGGGGACGGGGGAGACCTAACGGGACTGCCTCTACGCGATTCTGACGTCACTAAAACGCGAGGAACGTCGCGATAAATTCCACCGGGCCAATCCGAGAGGAGACGCTCGTCTCGCTTTATCCTCACCTTCGACCCGGCGGAAACAAGAAACACATATCGAATAAGCACATGAATATAAAAATCGACGGCACCCTACTTCGAAACGAGAAGCATAAAACGAGCAACGCAATTCACCTTTGCCGGGGAATCCTCGACTTTGTTAAGACGATGGCGTCCGGCAAAATAAACCCCCGTTCTTTCTCTCTTATTTCATTTTTTTTCTTACACACAACAAAAAATTGTATGTAATAGTATGTTAACGGTCCGCTGAAATTTTTGTTACTTTAACACGGAAGTGCGTTAAAAAGTAGATAAATATATATTAAATATATATTAAATTAACATAATTAAATTCATTTTGTTAACATATTAATTTGTAACACACTCACCTAACAGTCATCTTGTTAAAGCAAACCAAAATTTCAGTGGACTAACATTTGCAGACAAATTTTCCCTGCATATTGAAATATATGTATATTTCATTTAACACGTAGTGTTAAACGACATTAATTTTATATATTTCGATGTAATACATTTTAAAAGAACGTGATTATCAAATTATGTAATTTTACCTGACACAAGTATCGCGGATTTTTTTAATGGTGAACTATTTAGAGGGAGTTAACATTTTCGATAACATGCGCGCAAATTACCGTCGTTCGCCCGTAAATGACTGAAACTTTACGGTCGGCTGCCACGCGGAAGTCGCGGCGTTTGCAGACAGAATCGAGAAACTGTGTCGGATTCCGCGCAATCGCGATTGCGTCTCGAGTTTCGGTCGCTAATTGTACGATGAAAAAGCCTGGCAGTCGGAGAGCCGCGATTATAATGGCGTAATCGCCATTGGGCAAGTAGCTGCAAAGTAGTCGCACGAGGAGTATACGAGACGGGAAAAATAACAACATAATGCGGAGCAGAAATATCGATGATATAACCACTTATATCAACAGACGATATTATAATTAATAATTGGCTCCATCAGCTAATTCTCGCTTCGACGACGCGATAACTCAGAGATAAATGATCATCGACTCTCAATCTGTTGATATTTTTCTTCTGCAGCGATACTTATGTCACGTAAAACGAGAGAATGCAACGATGAAAGACCGAGTGAACCGATTGAGAATGCATTCTCTGGGGGGGAGGGGGGGGAATTTTCAAATTCCGCAATGTCGGGATTCAATTATGCAGCAAAGTGCTCGACGTCAAATGATCCTCGACGCTTCACGCGTCAACAACCTCTCCGACGATTTGTCCCTCGGTTTTGTTTAAACGAGACACAGGAGAGTTCGTAACGAGCCAACTAACTGGTCCTCACGGTCTCAGCCTCGAAATAACGACCTCGAAAGCAAGGTGAGACGAAGACCATACCGACGCTTGTCATTGGCGATGCATTCCGTGCGACGATTTGTTCAAGTCGGTCGCTCACCTCTTTTCGTCTTGGTAACAGTAACGCTTAAATAATAACGAACGCGCGGTCGTCGACACGCCGACGAATGGCGGCCTCGAAAATACGATACGCCATACTGCACACCACACCACACCACACCATTACACATCGAATTCGGATGATACGGGGAATGTATTTCTGTCGGATTCATTCCGGTGGAACGTGAAACGAGAGTAACGACTCCTCTCTTTCTCTCTATCTCTCTCTCTTTTTTACCGATTTTTTCTCGATTTTTACCGCTTCTGGTTCGACCCGAATATCGCATCCTGTTACTTTTGCCCAATCTAATCCATGATAAGATTAGATACAATCCCGTTTATTGAATCGCGTACAACAAGCTGTGACGTTTGTCCGAGACAAGATTCGGTCTTACTCATCATTTCTCTCGACTCGTTGGCTCTCAACAATTAAATTGTGCAGCGAAAAAATGTATATGGCTTTATCAGATAGCTTTATCGTACAGCTAAAAATCTAATTTAATCTGTTCATCCCGTATTAACTAGCCGTCTTTATCATTCGTGTCTATTGTACTTTGCTACAATGACAGATTAATAAAGCTATTTTTCAATGAAAAACTCAATTGCTGATCACATATATCAGTATGGGGGGGTTCTGCATCGGTAGGAATGACAGCGATATTTGACATCGAAACATATATCGACTCGGTAACATTTTGTTGACACATCGATGTTTTTATTAAAAATGATATTCTTTTATTATACGTAATTTTTATATTTAATTGTTTAGCCAATTTTATTAATAAATCTTTTGAATAAATATTTTTCTGTTTCAATATAACACATTTTATTTATTTAATATGCGAATATAAATATAGATTACAATTTTCATAAACTTTTATTTATAGACTGCAAAAATAATATTTGAAATAACAATTTTCTCTTTGAGCTGTTTCTTTGTCGCATGAATATCGATCCCACTTTGGAAAAATATTTTCCTGACGATATAAACGTTGCTACCGCAGATGTTAATTCTGACATTGTTTTACATAGAATAGGACATGTTCACTTTCATTTCCTTCAACATTTTTAATCATCTGAATAATCTAAACGACCAGTTGGTGGTTTATATTTAAATATAAAGATAATTCAGACGACTTGTCGTCGCCTTGGGATTAATAAAGAAAGATACGGAAGACAAGACCTTGATAAAATATCAATGCATATCGTAAGGCGTTACATCAATGCAAAAACATCGATGTATCGACATTTATTCCTTGATATTTTTTGCGGAACCCTAATCAATACCGATAGAAATAAATATTACAATACAAATAATACAATCCAAATACATGCTCTATTCCATAAATACAAATAATATTTCTCATACAATAAGTCAATCTCTGAACGAAGGTCACGTCTAATCGCGTTAACGAGTGCAGTGGCGATCGATAGAAAGGAAGCCCTGTCTGGACGAAAGGAAGAGATGGAGAAGAAGAGTTTGGAAAAAACGACGCGGATTAAGCGGCGATTTTTGAAGGCGATCGAGTGCTCGGCCCGGTGAGGGAGCAGGTGGTCTGTATTCGAACAGGCTTAACCGACGGGATTCGTTCGCTCGCGGAAGTTGTAAACGGGGAGTGCATTGAATGCAACCCCTAGGGTTGACCGTGTGCGAGGAGGGTCGGGAAAGGGGGAGAACAGCGGCTGGTGACGCAGAGACTCCTGCAGAGAAGTTCTAAAAATGCACGGCGATGCGGAGCACGTGTCCGCATTTCTACGCATATGTTTCCTATAATGCCCACTCCGATGCGGTAGATCAAACAACCTCGGCCGAGAGAGTGAATATCCTTACCCGAGGCGGTTAGCGTCCGGTGACGATCGAAATTTCGCTGACTCACGTGTTAACCCGTGCGTGTATGTTCGACTCACTCGGGGAATGTTCGCCAGCCTCGGAAGTCAGCTTTTTCTCATGATTATGTGGAACGACGTCTTACGGATAATTTGATGTACACCGCGATCTAATGATCCGGCATTCTCCCTCGCACACACTCGCGCGCGCACGCGTCCGTATCTTACGCATGTTTCGAATTTCGAAATGAATCCCTCCGGGACGGAAATACGAGGACGCCGGATATCTCCTGTGAATTATAATCTTCAGGAAGGAAACGCATATCGATATTCCAACTTCCTCCGGCGGAACCCGTTATTAAAATTAAGATCGCGGCTTGTGGGACATCTTGAATACCTCGAATTAAAGTCGCGCGAGGAGATAGCGGATGATAGGTCCGGATATAAATCGGCCGGATAAGAATTGGAGATATTGGGTGATATTTTTCGAGGTGCCAACGCGCGTGGTGGGAACAACAAGCCGTACAGTTCACCTATCGAGTCATCGGTATTCGATATATGTGCATAATCTTCGCCGAGAGGTAATCTTCTCATTTATCACGTGACGTATTAAATCGCCACTATGGCCGACAACCGAGACTCGCCATTCATATTTCTAAGAAATATCGTCCAGTAGAGCTGCAAGGCTGTATTACGCGAGGACTAGTAGCGGAGACCTACTTTCAAGGAGCTTCCTCCTCTCTCTCGTCGACTTCTTTTCGTCTTCGCGCCGCTTCCTGAGCGACTAATCTCGCCGATAACTCGGCCGAAGTAGTATGCCATTTACCTTTTAAAGTCCGCCCCCGCTCAGCAATTTATCAACTTTGCCGAAAGTTATATCGCGCGCCGCGCTCATTCAGGTGGAACGCCGCCGCCGCCACGAAAGAGAAGTTTCTCTTCTCGTTCTTTTCCGACAGGGTTTACTTTCTTTATCAATACCCCCCGAACAATCAGGGAGTTTGCGAGATTGCGGGATCCTTTCCCTGTTATCCCGTCCGCACTTATCGGATTAACAAGGCGAAATTGGCAAATATAAAATCCCCCCTCCCCAGCATGATTATATACCTACGAATCGACTCGCAAAACGTGGAGTCACGTTCAATTTTATATCGTCAGCTTTTGAATGATCCTTTATTTTACATTCATTTAACAGAAACCTCAATTGTAGTCGGTTTAATTGTCCGGACATTTTCAGTCAGTAAAAGGCGACGTGCGTGTGACCGCGAATTTTCGTTTAAAAACCTACGTTACAAATCCACAAAATATCAACTCTAAATTCGTCAAAAGTTCCACACGCAAAATCCACTAGATGGGAAAAGTTTCCTGGTATTATATGCGCAAATTTCAATTCGACCAGTTATCTGCGAGCGTGAATTAAGGATGCGGAATATCGCGTAAATTAAAGATATAGGAGCGGTATATTGTCACGGTTCAGGCGTCCTAGGAGGCGTAAGTATATCCGTTTATCGAGGTAAGGCTGGTCGGTGTCTTCGCCCTCCTGCCTTCTCTCACTTCGCCATGTACCGTGTGTCCCTCCGACACGGTGTTGCTCCGAGCCACACCGCGCTACTGTCTCGCGTTAGGGGACGTTCACACCGCGCACGCGCGCGCGCGCGCCCGTAAGAGAGCGACGAACGAGGCCACGCGTGTGTACACGGACGACGAGCAGATCGTAACTTTCACCGCCGTCGACGCTGGAACGCGATCGTCCTCCGTTAACCCTCGTTAAGTCCCAAAATACCCGTGTAAAACGAACGATCCAGACCAGGTCGAATTTTGCCCCCATCGCGCGCACCCATTCTAATTTTATCTTTTATCATATCAAGTAATTACATCGAGAGAAAAAAATGCGTTGTTAAATTTTACACGGTACACACCCTTTGTGCGTAATTAACGTCGACCGTGATATTTTATTTTATTATCGAGTATCCAATGAGATAAATGAATGAACGGATCTGCATCGTGGATAAAAAAAAAAGCGGCAGATTGTGAAAGGTTTCGCGCGTATACGCAGTTAACCAGAATTAAACGTTAAAATGGATTTTCTCGGCCGCTAATAGCCTCATTGGAGATGTTTATCGACAGCGATTATCAACGACGAATATTACGCGCGAGCTTTATTGCGAGCGCGGTGGAATAATCTGCGCGAACATAGTTATGAATAGACATAACCGCACGATCGCACGCAGTTGACATTAGCGGCACGATAATATCAGCTGATTTACATTTATTGGCTCGCGCAAGGCAGCGGAGCAACTGTCAAACCGCCTTACTTTGCGTGAATACCTGTTTTCGAGTAAACGGCAAAATGTATCGCAAACTATTCGGGGTGGCGCGAAACCCGCATATATCCCTTCGACTAGCTTGACATCTCCGACAACCTGACATCCGAAAATCGCAAATCCTTTTCAAGTAGACTCGAAAATCCCTGTGTACGAAAGAGGAGTATAACAACAGATAGAAATTTCATGCATTTTTTTGAGCAGTTACCAGACAGCTTATTAACTTCTGTCTAGCAACTGAGGAGTGAAACTACTTGGTATCCCAATCAAGATGTAACACTTTTCCCGAAGTTACTGCACACAAAAGAATCGAAATTTTAATCCTACATTAGGCCTACTTAGTTCCACATTAAATCTTCAAGTAGAGGAAACAGAAATAACTTCCTATTTGTAGCATCAAACACAAAGAAAACAAATTTTGCTAAGACAATTGTTTGTTAATGTAGTTGCAGCAAAAAAAAAACATTTGTTTGTACGGCAAAAAGATTTATCTGGGCAGTATTTTGGAAAGATTTGTCAACAGTATTAATTACTAATTATTACTGCATACATAGACAACAAAATATTTGGTTATGCCAACTAAATTTTGTTACTGTCCCAACGACAGTTTGGACTACAATAGCAAAATTATTTTTTCCGTGTAACAAATTTTTTTCCTGTCACTATATTAACAATTTTCTGTTTCAGCAAAACCTGTTTTCTCCGTGAAAGGAGTATTAATAATGCTTTTTTGATGCCATAAAGGGAATTTAGACTTCCTGAGGGAAAATTTTAAAATCTATATTAAATCTTCAAATGGAGAAAACGGAAATCACTTTCCGTTTGTAACATCAAAGGGAGCGCAATTGAAAACTTTTGAATATTTAATGTAGAATTAAACGTAGACTTAACGTAGAACTGAAATTTCGACACGGAATGCGCGAAATCTGGATCCATTTACCGAACAAAAACAGAACAATAAATGGACAGAAACTTCAATTGATCACTAATCAAATGTGCTGCTTGTGAAATGGACAGTTTTGCCGTACGATTTATCCCGAATAAAATTCTATCAAGTTCTTGTCCATTCCATTTCCTACACAGTATTGTTACAAGTAATGGAAATGCATTAATATTAAACGGCAACCGGATGGGTGTCTAGAAAAACTGCATACATTTCTACCAGGGAATATGAAAAATCTGGGACACGTGGTATGCATATTAAGAAGATTACCAGGAAAATGTTATACGCAACTGACAACCGCACTAGGCAGTTGCAATTTCGCCGATATGAACGTCTTCCTGGCAAACGGCAAAAATGCGCTCTGCAGAGATTTCTACCGCGTCGTGTTATCGGGAAGTTCTCCCGTCGATTGTGAACGCGGCCGAAGACGGCCGAGTGCGCGTTAGAAATCCACCGGTGAAAGTGTTAGATTTGCACACGGCGGCTTCTCGCGCTGCACAAACCTTAACAGCCGTTAGAATGTCCGACGAGTAAAGAAGCGATGCGCCTTCAGCGACATGTTACGTCTCGCGCGCGCGCGAGATGGCCCCGCTGAAAGAAACGCGAGCGTCGGAAGGAATTTCGGAAGATTCGCGGAAGAATCTACGACGTTGACTAATTTGACCTTAGACTTAGTTAAGATGCATACGAACGCCACGGGCACGTACGACCTCTTAATTGCTGCTAATTTCGGCGCAGCGGAGGTGAATTTACCGCTTCGTGGGTTGCATTTTTAGTTGTCGCGAATAAAAGCAATGAGCTCTATTAATGATTTCATTTGACGCTTTATCGGGGCGAGCCGTGTGTTCAGAAGTCACCACTGATTGTGGCAATGTTGATTAATGGTCTGACAGGAGGAGAAATAATAAATTAAGCTTAACGAATGTACATTAGAAATGTACATTGACAAACCTGTCATCGAAAATTTATATATGGTAGGGTTTAAACATTATTTTCTCATGTAAAAAGACTGAAATAGCCGCGAGGTCTTTGTTCGTGTGTTACAAAAATAAATTGTCGTTATAAGAAATGATATATCTTCTATTCTATTATGTACAGGATAAAAGCGATTAAGTGCAGGAGCACTTAGTGAACAAAACGATAAGTGGTGTGGAAAATTTCAACGATACCGACAATTCGTACTTCAGTATAAAACAAACAAAAAAAAATAGAAAAAAAAACCGAACAATTCCCGATCATATCGGGAATTCCACGTTAACGCGGGTCACCCGCGATATTATCGCGAATCGAGCGAGTAAATAAACATGTTTCTTCAAGCACGGATTGCGAGAGGATCGATGACTTTTCACCGAATATTCCGCGCGATATTCGTTTAATCTCCTTAGTAGAGCCTTATCTCGCAACACGCAGTCTATTAGCTGAGTTTCGAATGCACGCTCACGCCGCGAGAACGCGTTCTAATTTTCATTAAGGAAAAATCAACCTCGTGTCAGTGCGATAGAATCCACACGGGTGGAAGAGGGGAGGGAGGAAGAGGAGGATTGCGATAATTTCGCGGCACATCTGCGGAAACCACGGGATTACCCTAATAGAAATTGAACCCCGCGAGTGTCTGGCCGCGAGATAGTAAATTTACGTTTTAACGTCGCTACCAGCCAATAATGTAACGCTTATTTCTCCCGGTGATTAGATATCGGCTGGATAAATATGTTAGCTGATGGTTAAAACAAACGAAGTTACAGTCACGAAATGAAAAATCACAACTAGTTGCCAGGCAGTAATGTAACGCTCACTTCTGCTTTTCCGAGAATTTTATATAAAATTTTTATTTACAATAAACATGTAAAATGAAACAAATAATTTCTTTATGAGAAAATTATCTTTCGTTTCGAGCAAATTTTTTATTAAAGATACATATTCGTTGAATATGTCTAACAATCGCACTTGTGAACATTAGTTTCTTCGGAGAGCATGCCAGTGATGACGTTTGTTTGGATGCGATGAAATTTATTAAATCTGAAGAAATCCTTTTCTCGGTATATTCTGTCATATTTGATACGTAATGGCCAGACATCGGCTAAAGATCACAAAATCGATTCAACATTTGAATAATCAGCCACTAACGAACTAATAACGAGCTGGAAGACCTAATCTAGCCTGTACTAGCCTAACTATTAGCTTTTGACTGTGGCCGGCCAGATACATTTCTATCCGGGTAGCGAGAGTTTCCGTGCACGGACCTATAATCAGATGCAAATTGTACAATTAATTGTAAACGTGTCACGACTCGCGGCGCATGTCCACGAGCGATCCCGATCGAAGACGCTTGTTCTTCGTCGCGGAAAGCGACATCGGCTGTCCGTGCAATTAGCATAACACCACCCACCTATACAGGAATCGTGCGGCTAATGACAGAGGGGCCGAGAGTCTCATCACAATAAGTCTCAATGCTGTGCAGAGGACTCATTTGCAACAATTTTCGGGGAAATTCGCATGGTTCAAGGAAAACACCCGGAGAGGAATAATGCGCCCGATGTAATCAATACGTTGCGCTTATTTGTTATGCAGTTAGTACTTCTAGTTACGAACGTCCAAGTTGCAACGTCAACTGCCCACGACAGGCGTGCACTCGCACTTCGTTTCCGGATTATATTCTATCATGTGCCACATTCAATTACGATCAAGCATTCGAGAGAGGAAGGGGGAGGGGAAGAGAGAGAGAGAGAAAGAGAAGGAGAGAAACCCGTGTCCTAATCAGTTTCGCAAAATTGATCGCACGCAATATTAACAAGTTTTGCGAGACGTGAAATTGCATGGTCGTGGCTCAAGACGAGCGTAAGAATCTTCTCGCTTATTCCGTAGAATGAAAGGATAAGAATTAATATTCTTAAACGCTGAAGATCTCTTTATCGAGAGAATATCGTGTCGCAACGATGGTTCGTATGAGTCAGTCGATAGAGCAACAGTTCTCATTTGCCCTCCTTTATCAAGACATATATTCCGAAGAATCTTAACGCAAAGTATCGCATCGAATAAAAAGAATTATCTCCCACAGCTAAAAATTAGTTCCCACGGTTAGAAAAGTAGCTCCCACAGGTAAATATTAGCTGTGGGAGCTAATAATTAGCAATGGCAATCGGTAATTGGCATTTATATATGGCAATTAAATTTCAATTGTACTATGTGGACAGCCGATTTCTTTTTTCCGTTATTTGCTTATAACCAATGTTGAAACATTTTTCATAAGAAATAAAATTACGATAACACTATGAAAATATATCTGTAATTAAAGTACATAAGCTATATGACATTATAACGATCGAATAATAGCGTTATCGATATGTACTAAGACAATAATAACGTTTAGAATAGAAGATACATTTCAAAATACGAGACAAAAGTTTCGTAGCAAAAGCAAACAATTATCGTTGTGAAGAAATGAATATATTTTCGCTCCGCACTTTGACTCGAAGAAATTAAGTGTCTCTCCTTCGACCTTCCGCTAAGAAAAATTATACTTCGTTTTTATCCATACGACGCCGTGTAATTTCGTGTCGGCAATAAATACGCGTGCGGACTATTAAAGGAGAAGAGAAAGAGCTTCTTGAATTATTTTTACATTATTATTGCTGTGACGCACGCGATCGTCCTAGAGCTTTTATCATCGGCCGATTATCACGAGCTCAAGGTCGCGCGATCAATGCGAGTTCGACGGCCTCAGGTGGCCGTTGTATCTTTTCGAAGAGGATTACTGCACGGCCTCGTTGTTTCGGCGCACTTCGCAACCGAGCCGAAGGAGCCACAAGCCAGAGCAGCTGGCGAAAGCGCCTCCGCCAGCCTTTCTCTTCGACGAATTATCGATGGCGCACGAGCGACTCACTTTACTCAATCATTGTCAATTCGACGAGGCGGAGACAAGACTGTATTATTTCCTTCCGTGTTTAGCGTTGCGTCGTGCGACGATGTTATATAAACCGAAATCGAAAGCCGATCGGAAATCGCACGATTTTCACGTGACATATCTCGTAGCAAGAATCGCGTATCATCTTCCACCCGCATTCTAGAACATCAAGTGTGTTAAAAGTTACTGAGAATTCTTAGGTATTCTTGACTCGCGAAGAAAAACGTGTCGCGGCGAGAAATGCAAATGAAAATATTCAAAACGAAACTTACACGAATTTTAAACCGTTTCGTTCGTACGGGTGTGTGCGTATGCATGTGTTGGAAAGCAAATTCCACTGAGTTTTTCGTTTGTAAAAAGCAACGGAGATATATCTTCAGATATATCTTGTTGACTGAATGTTCTTTGAGATTGCTGCTAAAAGGCAGGCTGCATTAAGTCTCGGACGGAATAACGGATATTTATTCTACTACAAACGAAAATTGCATCGTTCGTTTCCACACGAAATTATATAGGGGAATAATTTCCTTTTTTTAATTCCCGCGCACGCAGAAACGCTGATTATCGCTTGAAAAAATTCCGCGGGCCAGAGGGACCGATTTTATTTCATTAGAATGTGCTTTCAATTTAATTTCACCTCGACGGAGAATTGAATAATTTTTTATCCCCCCGTCTAATTGTACTCAGAAATTTAATTAACCACATCGACAGCTTGGGGGATAATTAACGCATTTAAAAGAATTCTCCGTCACTCCAATTACCGCTTGCTACAGCCGACGCTAACAAACCAAATGTGTTTTCTCGAATCAATTTACGACGAATCAACGCGAACGTATATCGCTGTTACCGCGGACCTCAGATAAGATTATGCACGCGAGTTCTTTTCTTGCACTCGTACATGCTTATCAGTCAAGGTCGTGCGTTCAGCTACTCCTAACTTTTAATGAAGATTGCCTCGACTTAACTCGCGAGCGTCGCGTCAAAAAATAAAGTCAATGTGGAGAATTATTATCATTGATTACGAATCAACTATAAATCAAGATTATTATCATTCGTTAACAGATTATTTACAGATGTTAAGATGGAAATTGTAGAGAAAATTGAGCCTGAAATTACGAAAGATTCTATTCTCTGGAAATTTCATAAATTATATCCGTGGAACACTCATGCATGCGTTACCGGTATTTCGCGAAATATTGCTTTGAAAAACAACGTTCTAAATTAGATATGAAAACGGATAAAAGTTATAGGACGTACGCAGGCTGCTCAAGCTTTTATGCGACTGATACCGAAAGAAAATAAAATATGTCAATTATTTTTTGTTATTATTATTTTTTTTTTATTCAAAATATACTCCCTCTTAGTCAATGCAACATTGGAAGCGATTGAAAAAATTCTTGGAAGCAGTCACTATACTCTCCGTTTCCGGAATCGCGGTCGAAGCCCTTTGGATATCTTGAATGGTGTCGTAACGTTTTCCTTTCAACGCCAACCTTGAATTTTGAGAATAGCCAGAAGCCATGGTGCCAAATCAGGCAAATACGGGTGATGCCTCTTCTGGCGAAAAAATCGCGTACAATCTTGAATCTGTGCGCCGGCGCATCAACGTGCAGAAACGACCAAGACCCTTGCTCTCGGTATTCAGGCCGAACTCGAAGAATCCTGTTCCACAAACGATTCGGAACACTCAAATAATAATCAGCGTTCGCCGTCTGACTTTCCGGTATGAATTCCTTGTGGACGATTCCTTTCGAATCGAAGAAAACGGTGAGCAATGTCTTGAGCGTCTACGATGTTCTCCCCGCCGTCGGTGAAATCGGAAATGAAATCGAGTACCATCTAAAAATGTTGGGACAATCCAAACAATCACTATCGGTACACACTTCTCATCGCTTCCGTACTTTTCGCCAGCTATTTTGCCCTTCAGGTTTAAAACAAAATTTAATACTTACTATTTATTCCGTAGTGCTTTTTCCACAAACATCAATAAGATATTATCACATTCGAAAATAATAACGCAGGCATGGCAAATCCCTTGAAATTTTTGATAGTCATAGCTGAAGTGTGAAGCTTCACGACACGATCGCTCATCAAGAGATGGCGTTGCAGGAATAAATTTTTTTAAAATCAGTCGCACCGGCGTCTGGACAAACTGTGTGTATCTCGTATAATCATCATGTATGGGATAAAGAACTTTGATCCGAACGTAGTCTTCCCATAGCCACGCTAGTCACACATACACACACACACACACACACAACATACACCGGGGTTAAAGTTTCGAAGCTATGTTCGAAGCGTGACGATGCGTGCGACCGATAAGCCCGGTCGTTCTGGTAGCTCGCACAGACTCCTAACCTGACCCAAGAACCGGGAGGAAAAATTTCTTTTTCTCGTGTCTCGCGGGCGCGCACGTTCGTGTCGCGACCAACTCGATCACTTCGGCCGTCCGGTCTCTCCGGCCAGCCGCACGTACCGATAGCGAGCGAAAATGTCAAAACGGACGGCCGGGAGCGGCGAACTCGACTCGCACGCGCATCAACGCGCGATAACGCAAAGGAATGCGAATCGCATTCTCCCCTACGTAAGCTGCTTTCCGCGGAAAATATTACGCGCGCGTGCGCGACATTTCAGACTAAAGTGGAGATCACGCGTCATTGATTCGATTTATCGCACAATCGAAAGCGCTACCTTTCGGATCGCGCTAAAATTAAGCGGCGTGACAAATTTTCGACGCTATTGTATCGTAATATTTCATCGTGTAAAATAGTTATAACATCACAAGAAGACTAGACGGTAGACAGTGCAATCGTGAAGTTTCGGCTAAAACTGTCACACAATCGACGAGTCGGCGAGACACCGGGGAGATTAGAGGGTGGAAAATAGGTCAACGTACCAACGGCGTTGCATATCGGCGGAACCCTGCGGCTACGATAATGAGAAAAGAAACACGGCGCCATCGTCTCCTCCGCTTACGCCCCTCCGTCGACCGGCCCTTTCCCTCCGTTTCCCTCTTCCTGTTCTCCACGGAATAATTCGCATCTGGCTATCGCGCGCGCCAAGTGGAAAACGGCGGAGCCATTTTACACATCCTTAACCTCCGTAAGGAAAGGTAGGATAGCAGGACGTGAACAGAAAGGTGGGCTCACGAGTGACGCAAATGTGTATGAATGTATACATTCTATTAGATTAAAACAAAGAAAGGGCACAAAAATCATACGGAACAATAGTAAGGATATATTTTGAAAAATATAATAATATATAAACATCATACTGAAGTCGATGAATGTGACCTTACCGTTCCTTGCGAGGGTTAATTTTGTGTCAAATTTAATACATATTTCACATGTCCCAAACGGCCCGCCCAAAGTTTCGTGTCAATTTAACGCAAGGTGAATATGTTGAAAAATGACGCAAATATTATGACGGAAATTAAGACAAAATATTAACACTTTGATACTGGATTGGTTGGAAGCAAATTGTATGTTAAATTGGCATACTTATAACGTCAAACATAACAAATATTATTTGTCATTTCTCTTTCATCGCGTTGTTCTTGGAATGTCGTTAATGACTTTGCCCGAAATCTTATCATATAAATACCATTTCATTAAAATTTCATTAAAATCCAATCGATATCATATTTGAAAAACACACTTACTGAGATAAGATTAGAACTCGGGAGTCGAGATTCGAACTCTTAGGGCACCTACTTTACATACTATACTACTTCTACGCTCTAGCTGTACATGTATTTTATATTGTCTAAGTTTCAAGATGAAGATCGTTATTGAGAGTAATTAACACAACTTGTCTGTAAATTTTAACATACAAAATATGTCACCAAAAATATTCAGTAAAATTGACATCTATAATATATTAATCGACACCGAAGTATAAAACGTGTCCTGTTAACACCTACATATGAACTGAATATCGACTCAACGCGAAATACCGAGATAACATAAACACAATATGTTAAACTAACACACGGCTATGTTAGAAACGTAACGCAGAAACTTTTTAACAAAAACCGATTTTAAGACGAGTACAAAAATATTTTTTCACTATGTACGGTTAACAGAATTCCAGGCCGAAACGCGCCGCAAACACAACTTCTCGTTTTTTTTAATTTCGGCTTTGCACCGCGTGCGGATTTCCGCGGCGTGTCGTCGGCAGAGCGTAAACTCGACGTACCCTTCGACGTATAAAGGAAACGAATAGAAAGCGTGGCTGAATAGAAAGAGCAGAGTGCGTTTCTTCGCGGATGTAATCTTGGATTCGCACTCCGCACGCACGCATCGAGAAGCGCGGAAGGGACCACCTCCTTCCCTGCGAGCTCGTCCGAATTATATACGCGCCTCCGTTAATCGCAGCGGATCCAACGCGGAGAAATAGAAAGTGTAACGTTTCACATGAACCGGCGGCGCGACCCGACGGCGTTACTCCGGTGCGACGATCGGCGCGCGTGACACAGACAGCTGCGCGCGCGCGCGTAATTTCTTCAAAACTCCGCTCGATCATCCGCGACGAGAGACGTCTCCCCTCTCCCGTTGCTAATTTCGTTCAATTACACTGTATCCTCGCAATTTGCCGCGAATGTGCGAATCGATATTACACCGACGGCCGGGGGGTGTCGCTCGTAGCGGCGGTAAATAGAGAGAAAGCGCCGCGAGGGTCCCCGTCGTCTTCTTGGCGCCCTACGGCTGCGCGATGAAATGAGAATAGAAGGGCGGCGCCAACGCCAACGTCGTCGACGCGAGCGCTCCTTCTCGCTCGACATATTCCTCGCACGCACGAAACTGTCGGGGCAAACGCGAGAGCGCGAGAGAGCTCGTTAGCCGAGTGAGAGAATACGGCTCGCGCGCGCAACCCAGGACTTCGTCTCATCGACCGCTATTTACGGGATTGCGCGCGTAAAAAGACACGATGCCATCGGACTGGTCGAGAAACCTCCTCGCTCACCGCGGTTTATATGCCACTTACCGAACGAGGAAATGTCTTCTACATTACACCAATTATGTTAATTGCAACTTGCATTACTGCGAGGGGCAGGTAGAATCTTAACTTGAATTACAGCCGCCGCGAGATTTGTAATTTTGATGCTTTCGGAAGTTGTGAGAGTAAGGAAGGAGAAATGAGTTTGGATCGTCTTTCTTTTTTTTTAGAAACAGTGTAGGGAAAGTAAAAAGGAGGTCGTATTCGATGTCGCAGATATCATGGCCCCCTTTAATATATCCGTTATTAGGTGATGAGCGGTCACTTATTGAATCATTTGTTTATTGGCCCGTTGCACAATGACACTAATATGCCGATGTACAATAGCCGGTTTTTTGTTAAAACGCATTTTTATCTTTGAACATTTCGAAAGGTTTTCAAGGTAATTTTGGCATTTAATTTCACATATTTTTTTCATTCTTCTTAATCTTGAGCGTATCATCACCCTAATAAATATGTACACTTAAATGTTTTGTTCATTACTTGACATTTTACTCCACTGTACACATTCCGAATTATGCAAAGTTAAACAATAGCACGGCATTTTAACATATTGTGTTTATATTATCTCAACAGTTTGTGTTGTGTATCGATTCAACACGTATTCAACACGTGCAAATGTTAAAATAACACATTTTATACTTCAGTGTCGATTAACGTGTTACTTTTGTGTTAATTTTTTATGTAATACTTGTGATACTTTTCAACATATATTCATTGTCGTTATTTCTAAGTATTTCTTTTGAATAAATATATGAATTTGCAACATAATGTTGTTTTTCTTTTTTTAAACAAAACCCATTTTTTAAATCTATTTTAGGAAAGGCACATCTGCTATTCCTGTTCCTCTTCGATTCATTTTGCAGTGTCACGAATTATTTTTTAATTAATAATGCCCTAAGTAATATTTCATAACATAACATTTCATAACTTTGGGTTTAAAAGTGAAAAACACCATCCCATTGAATTAATTGCATTAAATCAGACAGGGAACGAATGTTGCGATAGAGATGGAACTTTCAGAATTGGTCCGCTGAAACGTTCCACGGGCTCATAATAATATCACGAATTGGCAACTGATTGCGCCGCGAGAAAAATCGATCGTTTTCGCGAGTTCGAGAGCGCGTTCGCGAAGGAAGCTCTTTCGAAGCGAAACGCGCGCGCCGGTGAAAGGAATTCCACGCCTTCGATTCTTATTGACAGGCGCGTCACTCGAAATCGTTCTTTCGGTGGAATCTCGGGGAATAAAACTCGCTTGAGCTCGCCTCGTTATTGAGTTATTATTGTCATCGACGTCACCCGCTCGCTCCGGAGAAGAAGGGAATCCCGTCTTTCCTCGAGCTAACTTTCTCTCCTCGTTCCGTCGCGACGCTCCGAAGATTCCACCCGGCCGTCGATTATCAGCGCGTTTCTCATATCGGCTTATCTAACCGGGAACTGACCCGCCGACCAAAATCTTCGTTCACCGGGCCTCAATTTTATAGGGCTATCCACCCAACAATACGGAGATAACGCGTAATAACGTAATGTATCCGATTGAACACACAAGAGAATTTCGAAATTAAATTGTTATCGGACATCGAAGAAGCTTTGTTGATAGCTTCTTCGGCGACATTGAATTCATTTCCGTGCCAATTGCACAAGCCGGATGATAGACGCGGCAAATGTCAATTGCGTATCTCTTAATGGATTATTAACATGTGTCCACAGTGAACGGGTCATTAATACATGTCCGCTCCGGAGAGCGAGGCAACCGTGGCGCGATATATCGGCGCGAACATTTCGAGCAAGAAAGTACGCGAACGCGGTAAAATCATTATTCCACCGGCTGCAGTCGTTAATTACGTTTACATTGGATATAAGTCAATGCGCGTGAGTCTCTCTCTCTCTTTCTTATTCTGCTAAATTCGAGGACAACTGTGACGGCGTTACGTGAGTATTGTTCCAAGTGCTCGCAAGCGACCGATACTGCGTGCGCGTCATTGCGAATATCTCGCGGTTAACAGCGCGAACGGCGGAGCTGACGAAATATACGCATATATGGCTCATACATCGCAGTCATCGCGCGCTTTACGAGACGATTCATCGAGTCACAATACATTTTATACCGGTCGCTTATACGGAGCACTGCACCACGCCGCGCGGTGCCCTTATGTCGTGCTACAAAAGAATCGCGGCCCTATTGTAAACAAAGAGGGGGGAGAACCGCGGAAACCGCGACCGAACGTCTCGCTACGGAGTAACGTCAGTTGATCGCGGAGGCACTCGAGAATTAATTTTCGTCTTAAATTCTCAATTCAATCTCCACCGTGGGATTCGTTGTATTTATCTCATTAATAGTTTTAAAGTTTCGGAAACAACAAACCGTACTTTTTCCCCCAATTTTTCCGCGAATTTTCTGGGATTCTCACCTTCCTTACGGAGATAATTAAATGTGACAGGTTTCGGCCGTGAATTTCTCTAAACGAATTTTTGTACCCTTTTGTACCCCTTTTTTTGGAATCCTAATAAAATGTATACAGTTTTCTCAGACAACCATCCAATTACCGTTTAATATTAATGCATTCTCATTAGTTGTAACAATACTGCGTAGGAAATTAACAAGAACTTGATAGTTTTGTTTAGTAGTTGAAGCAGTTTTCCTGATAAAAGTATGTGCAGGTACCTGCCCAGATTATAAATATATTTTATCAATTGAATAGTTTTCTTTCGTCCGTTTATTGTTATGTTTTCGTTCGGTAAATGAGTTCAGATTTTACGTATCTTTTATGCGCAGTAACTGCAAGAAAAACGTTACATCTTAATTGGGATCTCAAGTAATTTCCTCTTCAGTTACTAGTCAGAAGTTAATACCTGTCCAGTAAAATTGATTTAAAAAATGCCTAAGGAATTTCTACCTGGCGACAGAAATCTAACCGGAAAAATGGAAAAATGGGTTTTTTCGGAAATTTAACACTAAAATTTTACTATCATCGCGGCTGTTTAATTTTTCGACATTTACTCGTTAATTCTCGTAATGATCCTATAATTCGTCGTCCTATAATTAGTTATTATTCGCGAATTAATCACCCTGCATTTTTCTTGAAATCGCCAGCTTTACGAGTTCGCAGTTTTCATGATTTTTTGGACATTTTAAGGCGTCGACGTTGTGAGACATAAATTGGAGGCGCAGTCTTTAATTACACGGCCGACCGTTGCATCGAGAGGCTGCGTGCACGCAAGTTGCACACGTGCGAGAGGTGCGTGCATAAACGAGACACGAGTCGAATCGACTGCTCTCTGCCCTTCGTTCGCTAGTTTGCATTTGACAGGGCCACGCCAAGGACAGCGGTTGCAAATGCACGAACATAACGCGACGTTGTGCACAGTGCCGATCAAAGTCGATGTTTTCGTGGTGCGCCGAAATACTCGGGGAAGGAAACGCGAATATACCACGAGAAACGCGAACTAGAAATTATTTCGCGTCCGCCGCAACGGCGGATTTAAAACTGTCGCAGCCTGAACTGATGAGGTGAATCACACGTTTAATTCCTCGTTAACTCTCACCGCCAATGACGAGGATCCTCGTCATTTTGAACATTGCCGCGAAAATACATTTTCTTGTCAAGAAATGTTTTGTTATATCAGAGCTTCTAAGTGATTTTATCACTGAAGCAAAATATAACCAGGAGTTTTTAGCTATGTTGAACACGATTTTTGAGTCCGATTTACGAAATGTTGTCTCAGAAAAAAGATACGACTGTCAGAAGAGAATATTTCGAATTTTCGGATATTCTCGTCATGGGATATTTTTGTTACATTAAAGTTTTACAATGAATTAAATATAATATTTAGATAGTTTCATAAACTTCTACATTTATTGCAAACTAACGTCAAATTTCAATTAAAATTAACTGTATTAGCCGCCATTTTGGGTTTATGACAAATATTTTTTTTGTAATTTGCCTTGAAATTGGTGATGAACGTCATCAAAAAGCCCTTATATAAACTTTCCTTAATTTTTGGGAACTTTTTGGCATTTCAGCACCTGTCGAGAAAAATCATGTGGCAGTAGAAGGATTAAATAATAAACATTAATAAAGTGTCTACAAAGTGTCTATAAAATGTCTACAAATTTCGACAAAGTGTCTATAAAGAGATGTTGAAACATCCTTTTAAGATAGCGCATGGCGCCTCGTAACGTTGTAGCTTGTAGACTTAACTCGGTTTACGCTATAGACAGTTATTAATGTACTGATAACACTGTCGTCGATATATCGACATCATTAATTATGTAATCGTAATACGCCCAATGGCGCGATACACTGATAAACAGACAAGCGTGTACCATTCAGGTAAAGGTATGAAAAACGGTAAATACATGCAAATAAAAGACGACGACACTGACTCTCCGCGTCGCATTCTCGTTTAGCATTAAATGCGCGGCTATTCCTAAACTTTGCCGGGACCAGCACATATATACATATATTCCGCGTATAAGCGGAGGCGGTACATTAGATAGCCGCATTTAGCGCTAAATGTCTGGGCGAGAACGCTGACCGTGGCGTTGACTCGTAACTGCAACGTCTTGAGGGAGCGCGTGCTTTTCACTTTGCGGCCGCAAGAGGTAAGCTCTCTCTTTCTCTCTTTCGACGCCTCTCTAACGAACTAATATATCTGGCATCCGCTTCGAAAATATGCCAAAGCAGATCGAAGATATCCTTCAGAAGCGGATGCACGTATCAACGGCCATGAAGTTAATAAGAAAGTTAGCAATGGGAATTGTCTATCGGCATTCCAAGCCACGGTACTGGCGCCTATCCGGAATCTATATCGCGATATCATAACATTAGTAAAAGCTGTATTCATGACAATAGGAAAAAGAGCTTACGAAAAAAATGGAAACACGACGTCGTTCACGTCGGGAAGTTTATGTTTTACGTAGGAGTAACTTGAAACTTCCCACACGGATGTTGTGTGTACGGTGACAATGTGACTACTGAACGACTCTATTCTCTGATGCAAATTATATTACACCGGAAGAAAAAAAGTGCTAGATTCAGGTGAATGATCACACTCCAATGTTCCTTAGCGCATTTTTACTGGGATTCGGTAAATCTTACTTGGATCGAGTAAATATTTTACTTGGATAATTTACTTGGAAAATATTTCATTGGGATTAAGTAAATTTTACTTGGATCGAGTAAATACTTCACTTGGATAATTGGAAAATATTTTACTTGAATCAAGTAAATGTTATTTGATCCAAGTGAAAATTCGCTAATGAGTATTGGAATAATTATTTATTTAAATCTAGCACTTTTTTCCATGTAATATAATTTGCGTCAGAGAATAGAGTCATTCAGTGTTACATTGTTACTACATACACACACACACACAATATACGCGTGGAAGAGATTTCTACGTGACACAAACTTCCCGACGTAAACACGCCAGATGTTTGCACTTTTTTCTGTGTATTTTCCAACATTCATATATTTGATACATTCGGAAAATCTCTCATCTCTATCCGATCTTTACTGAAACTCTATCTTTCGACGCTATTCCGAGTGAATCTACCTCGAGATAATTTTCCCGTTATCAAGAAATAAAACTGATTCGTTTATCTTCAACAAATGGAGACTCGTGGATTCGACAGTGGTGCTCCGCTCTAGCTGACTCAATCTTTACAATCGCAAGCACCGTGATACAGCCATCGAAGATCCGCATGAGCACCCCGAAATTGCGACCGCAAAGGCTTGAGAAACGGTGGAAAACGGACGTTTCGGATAACTCACCTCGATAAGGTGCCCTTGAGCAGAGGATTCCTCTCGTCATAATATCCGCCGGGCGAAGGCATCTTCAAGTAATCCAAACAATCGGCACGTGGCACTGGTCACTGACACTACGGCACTGCATCACTGCATTCGGTCGCGTGATCCGTGTTAGCTCTCTCCATTCACCGCGCCGGCAGCCGCGATCAAGCCTGGCGGTTACGCGCGCGACGCATCGTTCCGCACGGCCGCTGTCCGGCGACAACAGCAAACGATAACGAGAAGAAGACGGCGCATATCGCGTGACGCTCGCCTTTTGCGAACGACTTTGTGAACTCTGCGCTTGCCGAAATCGCGATTCACTCACCGTTTCGAAGACTTGAGGTCCAAGTCCGGTCTAGAAATGGCTTTGCGAAAAGGTACGCGCTTTAAAGAGTACCCGAGAGTCTTTTTTTTCCTTCGTGATGTCTTATCGTTCTACTTCCACCGTAAGACGCCTCCTTGCTCTCTCCTTCGCACCGGAGATCTCTGCGACTATCTGATGTCTATCTTGTATTCTCTCGGCGCTCCTCCGGTTCTCAGATAAGCGCGCATTTTAAAGGGCATTCACGCGTTCGCGTATCTTTTTTTTTTTCTTCTCGAACCTTCGAACGCCTTAACTCTCTCTCTCTTTCTCTCTCTCTGTGTTAAAATCCACCTTTCTCAACCGCGTGACTTCGTTCGACGTCTATTCTATTCTTCTCTCCGCGCGGTTTAAAGCGCGTGCTTTCAAGAGAACAAGGCGCACGTACGATACAGAGAGATAGTCCCCGTGTCTTTGTCTTCGTTGCCGATGCCTTATCTGTTTTTCACTTCGAGTTCTCTCTCCGTTTTTTCTTATCGATGTACCCGTTACACCTCGATACTCCTCTTATTATTCTCTCCTCCGCCTTTCGTATCGACGTTTTCCTTATTCTTCGATAAGTCATCCACCGCAACGTTCTGCCACTNCCCCCCCCCCCCCCTTGAATCACGGCGATTAGCGCGCGCTTTGAGTGCTTTCTTCGCGAATTTCACGAATTATCGCGCGAGTTAACGCCTCTTCAAGACGAGAGTCTCTCGCGAGAGTGTGTGCGCACGCGCGACGAGATCGACACTCGCGAGCGTACGCGCAATTAACATCCGTTAAGCAGCCGCGCGACTCCGCTCTCCGGTTTCACTCGGCGGTTCGTAAACAACAACGCTCGATCGTCGCGGCGTGATTCGCGCGATCAGTTACAGCTATTACAAGGAAACTCCGTTATAACAGGTGCGTACGTTGCGCGACGTACGGCGCGACCTTACCACCGTAAACAAACTCGCCGCGAAGGACACATACGCGCGTCCACACACACACGCATATGGCGATCCGATTCCAGGCTCGCTCGGGTCGACTGCAATCGCGAAGTTTCGCCGGGCGTCGAGACCAGATGATGTTCGCCACCGGTTGACTGATCAACTGCACGCGAACACGCGTGCGCAACTCCACAGTGTTGTCCCCCTTCTCTCCCGTCGCTCTCTCTCTTTCTCTCTTTCTCTCTCCGTCCCGCGATCACCAGATGTGGCGTCGCGACGGTAGCGTCGCTTTGTCGGCAGCGAAAGCGGCGTCGTCGTCGGCTGCCCGCTTGTCCTTCACCTGCGGACAGAATTGCACTTCTCAGGGCGATTTCCTTCAACGTGCACACGTGCGCACACGTGCACCATCTGGCCGCGAGGCTGCGACTGGTCGCGTCGACACGTGCGATCGCCGCTACCAAACATGGCCGCCTGTCAACTCCCCCCCCCCGCTCTCCTTCCACCCGCTCCGCTCGTCACACAGCAGCAGCAGAAGACGCACGCGGCTTCTCGATTCGCGAAACTGTCGCGCCGAGTTGCGCCAACGCGATGTTAAAACGGTCCCCGCGTTGTCCGCCGTCGTCGATGATACGCGCTTTCCGCGTGTTTTCGCCGTCGGCACGTAACGCGTCGTCGATGATACCGCGCGAAATCTGTTACGATTCAACGCCGCCGAAATCGCGCGCGACTAGGAGTCGCGCGAGTGAAAGTGCGCCGAGTGCAGCCCGAGAGTCTCGCTCTAGTCCGACCTCCCCCTCTCTCTCTCTCTGTTCGTCCGACTGACTCTGTCTTTCTTTCCGCTTCTCTCGCTCGCTCGCTCCCTCCCACCCACCGCCCGGCGTCGCAAGTCCGCGCGCGCGAAGGCTGCTGTTGACGTAAACAAACGGAATATTCCCGCTGGAGCGTCTCGCCGCGCGCGCGAAAGTAAAGGCCTATTTAGCGAATCGGCTCTTCCTCCGGCGCATCAGACTCGCACGATATCGCGCCGTTGCAACAGCAATCGCGTCTCATTTACACGAGCCGTAAATAAGATCTTCTTTATATCGTTGGAGATGTATTTTCATCCGAATTGGGATGTTCGAACTGACATTCACACAGTACAGTCTCAAACAGAAACAAATGCCTAAGAGATGTCTTACAGGCATCTAAAAGGCGTTCTATTTTTTTTTAGATATTTTTCGGAGGTCTTCAAGGGGTCTTTTACAAATTTGTTCTATCTGGTCGGTCGGTCGGTCGGTCACAGAACGGTTGCAACAGTTTTTTCATTACGTGTTTCGAAACACACAAAAATACGACGAACTTATGATTTACGAACATGCGCAGTCGATGGTCAAACAGTTGTCAAAATTACATATACACGTATAATTTTGATATATATATATATATATTTAATTTTGACAGCTGTCCGACCATCCACTGCGCATATTCGTGAATCATAGGTTCTCTTCGTCGTATTTTTTGTGTGTTCTGAAGTATGTAAGAAAAATATTGTTGCAACCGTCCTGTGACCGAATGCACGCAGTAAGAAATATTTTGCGCTTGTGTTAATATTGGTCATTGTTAACATTTTTGTGTTAAATTCTTAACACACCCGTGTGCTAATTTAACGTATCACGTTTATATTATCGCAATATTTTGTGTTGAGTAAATATTCAACATGTATAAGTGTTAAAACAACATACTTTAGTATGTTATTTTAACATATTATGGATATTAATTTTGTGTTTATTTTCGACATAATATTTGTGCGTTACTTTTCAACATATTCACCTTGTGTTAAATTAACACAAAAATTTGTGTCGACCATTTGGGACATATGAAATGTGTTGAATTGGACACAGAATTTTTTATTGTGTAAAATAAAAAAGAGAAGCCAGAAACTCTTAACAGCTGCTGTTTGATACATCCGTATCAAGCATGTTGCTGGATTAAAAACAGGTTCATCGGAGCCTTCGGGACTAATTGCAGCGATATATTAACGTAAAACCACGAACCAAGAAATCCTGCCGTTTTCTGGCTTTATTTATCGCCATATTGAAACTTCTCGAATGCTATTTCTGCCATGTCGTTATAAACGGCTGGAAATCTGAAAGATCTATGGTATTCTACAGAATCTAGTAGATCCGCAGTGCCGATGAAACAACGACGATCGCGAAACGCTCCGTGAATATAGCAAATCGCAAGTCGAAATGCGAGCGTACCCGACGATTCTTACCGTGCTCGGGATTTCTCCGAAAGCAGACACACTCGAGTGCATTCCTTTTAGAAAATGCTTTCCGCCGCCGGCAAGCAGTAGACTCTAAGAAGCGACATCTAACGCCATTGCTCGGCCCTAATGGCTTCCAACAATCCTATTGTCGATCGAGAATCTGGAAACGGTTGATCATCTCACATGCGCGCATCGAACTACCGGCGGACTGAAGGAACGCCCGCGTTCCTCCGCGCAGCGGAACAGGTGAGCACGCGCGCGGTTTATTTATAAAAGCGCGAGAAAGCACAGAGAGACGGAAAGGACGCGAGGTTAGCCGACCCGCCGTCTTCGTAAACTGTGAAACCGTTGCGCGTTCACGAAGGTCACGTGCCGAACGTTCGAGAATGCGATTGGCCGCGCCGAATGGCTCCAAGATGGCGCGTCCACCGAATGCGTACCTACCGAGCGCGCATTACTACGTCAGTCGACGGACGAATTTTCTCGCACTCCCTGCGACGATTTTTTTTCTCTTTTTTTTTCGAGAAGCGCACGAATCATTGTCACTGCGATTGTCGCGGCGTTGTCGCGCGTGGAATGTTCGTGGAAGGTTGCGCGATTTTCAACGCCGTCCGATCGGCCGCTTTATCCTGAATTACGATATTGCGAGAAGTAAACGTTGCACGGAGCTGAGCCGGCATCTCGCCATAACGAATCGCGATAAAACGGCGCGCGCGCGTGCGACGTCGCTTGTTTATCTTAATGTTCGCACGATAAAGGAACGCGCGTAAACAAGGCGAGCGAGCGCGCGATGAGGTAATCTCAACACTGTGGCGGATTCCAAGTTCGGTCGGCCGATTATAGACCGCCGTTATCTCGACACGCAATATTATCTACTTGCAGCCGAAATAGAGAGACGTAGCGCGACGAACACGTAGGGCGAGCGGCATCCTACCATCCTGTAAAAATCGAACATACATCATCGGGCCATTATCGGCCGAGGCTACCTGAACACAACTTGTACGCACACGTTACACCAGATCGGCGAAGGAATCTTCGCGTTGCGACACTTCGTGTCATAAGACGTAATTATTCCTTTCTCCCACAGCTTCTACCGCCTCGTCTCTCTCTCTCTCTCTCCCTGTCTCTCTATGCACTTTCACCGCGCCAGGAGGAGCACAGAGCGTGCTCGAATTAACCGCTCACGTTATGCTGAGAGTCCGGCGATAAACTTTAATCCCGACGAACGGTTCCCGTGTTCGGCTGGCTTCTTCCATCGACGAAGACGGATGTTACGTAGAATGTGACGCGCAGAGGTGAAAGCATGCAAAGAAAGAGGGATTTAAAGGTAAATTATTGGTGAGTTTTCAGCACTACACAATCGAACATCTTCCGGCATCGACCGGAGTTCGATTATCGGCTACAAAGCGCGAAAATCGAACCTGCACAAATTTCGTGATAAATTGTTAAACGCATTTCACATGTCCCAAATGGCGCACTCAAATTTTTGTGTTAATTTAAACAACAAAATGAATATGTTAAAAAGTAACATAAATATTATATGTCAAAAATTAACACAAAGTTAATACGTTAATCGACAATGAGGTATTAAAATGTATTATTTTAACACTTACACATGTTGAATATCGACACTGCACAGAGTTTTGGAATAACATAAACACAATATGTTAAATTAACATACGGATATGTTAAAAATTTAACATCAATCTTAACAAGGATCGATTTTAATGCAAATATATAAATTATTTTTTACTATGTATTTGAAATTCGTAAATTTGGATAACTTTCTAGTAGTTCAAAATTACACAGTAAAAAACATTTTGTACTTGTGTCAAAATCGGTTCATGTTAAAATTTTTGTATTAAACTTTTACCATATTTATAATTAATTTAATATATGCGTAAGTGTTAAAATTACATATTTTATATTTCAATTGTCAATTAACGTAGAAAATAAGGTAGTATTATAACCCTCATTTGCATTTTGTACAATAACTTCGTTATTAATTAACATTTTAAGTTGAAATTTTAATGATTATATTGTTGTTTAATGGATTTTATACTTAAAGTTTTGAAATATTTATTACATCAAACGTTATTTATAAAAATGTGGCGACACTGCATAATGAAATGCAGAGAAACAAAAGTGGTAATGTGACTCCTACTAAAAAATTTAAAAAAATTAATTTTTTATTCAAGAAAACACGAAATGTTTCGTCACAAAATTATATATTTATTCAAAATAAGATCTTAGAAGAAATAACAATAAATATAACCATGAATTTTTAATGTAGATATTAACTAACTTGTCAGAAGTACAGTAGTACGTACAGAAGTGAAACAGTGAACTGTAGATTAGCAGTAGAGCTACAATCAACTTATCGAATAACTACTTCGACATGAGAACTTCAAAAAAGTTTTATAAATATTCTTAAGAAGAATGTTAACTGTTAATTAGCAAAATATCATGCTATTATTTAATTTTGCATAACTCGAAATGTGTACCCGAATAAAATGTTAAATAATAAACGAAACACTCAAGTATATATATATTTGTGTGATGATATACTTCCAAGTTTAAGAAGAATAGGAAAGTATCTAATTAAATGCTAAAATGTAACTTGGAAACATTTCAAATATGTTTCGAAAGTAAAATTGCGTTATAATTAATTAAGGGGCCGTAACATGTATAAATGTCATCTTCTCCTCTATAAATTTTGTATTAATTTTTGACATAATATTTGTGTTATTAATATATTCACTTATTAATATATTCACTTATTAAAATATTCACTCAGTATTAAATTAATGCAAAAATTTGATTGGGCCGTTCGGGACTGTAAAATGTATTAAATTTAACATAAAATGTTTTATTTTGTGAGTTTGGTTGAATCTATCTGACAATGGACAATCAAACGCATTTTATTTGAAGGAAACTGAATTTCTGGTTATAAGAATCGAATTTTGCTCATGAGAAAGAAATTTTCATTCCTTCAACTAAAACGCGTTTACTTGTCTATCGTCAGGTAGACCCAATCAAACTTACTTTTCAGCGTAGAATCACTTGGAAAAAGACGAAAGACACGAACGTAAAACTTGTCCAAATTCAGTGTTTGTCAAATGCTGTCTAACTGACAATTTTCCAACGGCCAATAATCGTGCATCTTACACGTTTGCGGAAAAGAATCCGGCAGCACACGCATAAATTGGTCGAACGCTCGTCCGAGAGATCTGTGCGAAATACGCGCAATTTGCGGCGTGGAGGAAAAAAAGAATAAACGTACCAAAAGCGGGACACTCACGGAGATACGCGAGAAACGAGAGCACTGAGAATTACGTCGCAGTAATCGCGCGGCGGGAAAACACGCGACCGAGCGAACACAGCGAGCGCGAGATCCTTTTACGAGCCGGCGCACATAATACACACACATACACGTATCCACAAACACACACACATATCACAGGCAATTCTCACCGGCCAGCCAAAGTCGAAAGTATCCGGCATCGCAAGGGCAAACGACCTACTCGTCGAGTCGCTGACATTTTCGAGCGATTTGTTAAACAGCGAACCGGCGCTTCGCGCTCGCTTCTCTCCCACCCCTCCTGTTTTTCCTCTCTTTCTCTCTGGTCTTCGCGATTAAACGCGATTCAAAACGATGCGAGTCTATTGACGGTGTGCAACTCGAGCGCCGTCGCCGCCGATCGGGTACCCTATTTTCCCCGGCCGCGCGCCGCTGTTATTTTCACCGAGCGTTAATGGTAAACCCCGCGCGCGTTTGCGTAATGCATTGTCGTGGAAGAAGCGATCACTGGATTACGGCGAGACCACTATTCGCGATCGTGGTTTTTCCAAGCGCACAGTGCTTCTGCGCAGTAAACTCGTACAAGGGTATTCGATGTTTATTTTTTTTTTCCTATGCCAAGGCCGTGAATTTAATATAGCATGTCGCCTTAAGCGTGCACGGAAAACTAATATTCCAAATATCAGAATATCGAGTCCAAGGCTCGAAGATCGAAACAAGTATATTATGTTACGTTATATCGAAGATAAAAGTAATCTTTTATTTTCTCTTTCTCTTTTAACATTCTAAGCGTCCTTACCCCTCTTGTAGAAGCGTAGTCGATTAGAATTACACGTAAACACGATTTTCTCGATTGAATTTATAGTTTAAAGTTTCGGAAAAATCTGTCATTTTCTCATTTTTTTCCACGGATTTTTCAGAGTTTCTTACTTTCATTTACGGAAAAAAGTAAATATAGCAAGTTTTAACTAAACTCACGGGAATTTTTTTAAATTTAACGAATTTCAGTTTCTCTTGGGAGAGAGACTGAAGAACTTCGCGGAAAAATTGAGAAAAAACGGATTTTAGCACGAAATTTCAAAACTATAATTAAATTTTTCCTTTGTTGTCTTATGTTGCAAAAAAATACGATTAATTCATAGAAAAGAAGGTAGTATTACGGCCCTTGTAAATATTATGGCCTCTCTTAATATTTCCACTATTAGGTAACAAATTCTAAATGTACGTTACGCAGTGCTAATATACTAGTACACAGTAACTGGCATTTGCATCAACGCTTTTTTTTACTTCTGAGCGTTACGAAACGTTTTCAAAGTACATTTTAGCATCTAATTATACATACTTCCTATTTCTTTTTGAACTTGAACGTATTATATATATATTTGAGTGCTTTGTTCGTTACTTAACATTTAATTCGGCTGCACACATTCCGAGTTATGCAAAGTTTAACAATAGCGTGACATTTTGCTAATGTAGCCCCCTAAGAGTGCTGATAATACGACCTCTTTTTCGTCTATATCGATCTCTATATCGAAGTAATTATTCAATAAGTCGATTCTAATCTATATTTCACTACTGTACTTCTGTCTGCACTTCACTGCTATCTTTTCGACAGATGGTATCTTCTGACAAGTAGGTCAGTATTTACATTAAAAAATTACGGTTATATTCATTGTTATTCTCTCTAAGAATTTAATTTGCATACATGTACATTTGGCAACGCTCTCTTATTTTAAGCAAAATCAATTTTTTTTTCAAATTAACAACTGAAATCTATTTTAGTTGGGGACCATATTACCAACTCTGTTTCTCTTCAACTCATTATTGCCATATTTTTATAAATAACGCCATAAATTATGAAATAAATATTTCATAACTTTCAGCCTAGAATCGATTGAACATGTTAACGAATATAATCGTTCAGTTCTCAATTAAAAATGTTGATTATTGACCAAGTTATTGTAAAAAAATATAAATGAAAGATCATAATACCATCTTTTCCTCTACAAGTGTGTGAAAATGTGTATATACGCATTCCTGTGCCCTATAAACAGATAAATTAAATGCTATAATGTATATCGGCGTTTTTCGCTCATAATTTACATATCTCGTTCCATATGTTAGACCTTCACTAGTTGCGTAAACGAAAACTGGAAGAGGGTAAAGAGAAAGAGTCGCAGGCGACGTTAAATACTCGCTGGAAAATCAGTACCGTAAGCGTTCCACTTCTCTCTCTCTCTCTCTCTCTCTTTCTCTTTCTTTCTTTCTTTCTCTTCGCCCCCTCTCTCTTAAAAGAAAACCGCTCCGGAATTCACGTCTTGGAATGCACGACGACGACGACGACGACGACGAGACCCCCGCTTAGCGCGAACGCAACTTGTCCACCTAACCGATTTCCCCACCGCGGGACGTTGATTTTTCCTTGACATCCGTGCAACCATAATTCAATATCGCTTGCGTATTATCGATAATCATTCAGCAATTGCAGTTAGTAATTATAAATATTCCCCAATTTACCAATATGTCTCTATATCATCAATAATTTAACAATTAAATCCTATAATTTATTAATTACCGCGTATTATTCGCGAAAATTGTCATCCAATATCGCAGATATCGCGAAAGGAATATTTTATAATCGGAGTATTAGTTCTTCACCCTCCTCCCCCCACCCTCCTAAGCTTTCTAGTCGACGGAAACTCGAAGGAAACGTCCCAAGCTGTTTCCGAATCGCGCTCGAATTTGCTCGCGCAAGGCGCACAATGTATCGCACATCGCGATTGAAATCGTTCGGCCGGAAAGGGTTAATCTCCGGGGAGGGATGCCCGAGTCGAGGTGAATTTTCTGCTCCCTATTACTCCGAGCAAAGAGAGAGAGAGAGAGAGAGAGAGAGATCCGACCAGACATCGACTTGACGTCGCCATCGTAATCCTGTCCACGCTATTTCCCCCACAACCAGCTTCGCACCTCTCTCTCTCTCTCTCTCTCGCCTCTTCCCCGAGATCTCTCCTCATCGACCGATACTCCGCACGAACGCGCGTTTCCCCTGCCCCGTGGCCTCCCCCGTCCACCTCCACGACGCGGGCGTAGCTACACCGCGGTGAGCTATTGTAGACATGATCAACACTTTGCGCTTACGAGAAACGACGAAGTTGTCGCACGGATAACAGGATACTTCCGTCGCGCCGAAGAGGACGAGATTATTCCGTTATATATTTCCGCGCGATCGAAAGTCGAAGGTGACGGCCGGGATATTGACGGTACCGCCGATACCGAGATTCCGCGTAGACAAATGCCACCGTCGCATAGCCAAGTCGCTACATCGCCGTCGTCGTCGGCGCGAACGGGATTTCCGAAGTCCCCCGCTTGTGCGTGTCGCTTGAGCGAAACGTGCCTCCGTCTCGCATTGACGGACATGCGGGCCGTGCTCCGTTTTCTCGACGAACGACGCTACGGAGGATAAACGCCGCGGCGAAGAAGATACGCACACCGGGTGTACGCGAGAGCCGCGACCTTCCGATCCGCGATGTGCGATTTTTTTCGATATCATTATCAGCAAACGAAATGACACGAGCGCAGCACGACTGTTGCGACAGCGCGTCGCCTTGATCCGCCGTTTCCGCGTCGAACGATGCGGGTTAAACGTCATCGTACGAATTGATACGGCGAAGCTCAGATCGATTGTGTACTTAAACGACCGCTCCTCCCCTCCCCCCCTTTCTCGGCGATTACAGGCCATCGATGGATTATTATCGTCGCGCGACGGCTGATCGCGAAATTTCCACGAACTTTTAAACGGTTAATCCGCGCATTGGAAAAAGGATTTGGTAACAAGATTTGGTGGATATTTGCCGGCCAAGTATTTGATTACTGCAATAAAATAATTTGATTCCATGTACTGTATATGCGATACCGTAGTTCCGTGTATTTAATATATTTAGTACACGGAACTAAATTGTTTGGTTGCGGTAATTAAATACCTGGTCGACGAATATTCGTCAAAGGACTTCAGCGGAATCCTTGTGGAAAATGGTTTTCGGCTAAATTTTCGGAAACTGCGCTATATGACGGTTTTTGGTGTTTACATGAAAAGTGTCAATGGGCGCGAAGTCGGAAAAATGATAGTTTTTGAGTTACAGCCGCACGAAATTGGCGTTTCTGTGCATTCGGCAGCACACTGAAGAAATAGTTTTGACTGAAACTTACAGTAACCAAATCATTCAGTTGCATGGTATGTGTAACTAAATTATTGGATTAGTATGACTAAATGATTGAGTCACGTGCACACCGTGCACCGTGAATGATTTGGTTACTGTAACGCATTAAGAACCATCATATAGCCACAGTTTCAGAGAGAATTTAGCCGCGAAAGCCGTTTTCCGTAAAAGGATTCCGCGGGGTCCTTTTTTCACGCTTATTAATCCTTTTTTCCGCGCGCGTTTCCATGGACGGCTCTCGGTGTAATTCTCGGTTCCGTCGGAAACGCCGTGCCGTCTAGAAAGTAACGCTCCACATCGACGACCTTGTTCCTAGGATCTACATGTGCCGCGATCGGCCCCAGCTCGACGGCGTATCCGCGACGATCGGCCACTTTCGGGTTTCCGAGATAACCGCGCCGACGGCCAGTCGCAGCTGTCAGCTGTCGACGAGGCCGCCGTCCGGAGGTGTTCCTTTCGACACGGCCCAGAAGAACGTGTATGTGTGCGCGCAGGAATTAATATCGCTACAATGTCGACGTGGTTTGCGCGGAATTTAGACGAGCGAAGAAACTGACCGGTCAGTCCCGGTCTGCAATAGGTGTTTTAAGCCTCAAGAAATTGACCAATCACGGTCGAGTGTGAGGAGAACAATCGACTGCGATCGCTCAATTTCTCAAGGCTTAAAACACACTATCGCAGACCGGGATTCACTTGTGTTCGTGTGCGAATTTCACTCGCCGCGATTTCGGTATCTCCGACAATTTCGGTTGCGGATGTTTAGAAAAAAAAAAAAAACACGATTTTTCTACGTTCATTCGCGAAGAGACAAGCGCGCGGAGAAACGTGCGGATCGCGCAAAAGCTCCGTCCTCGCGGATCGAAAGCGGACGTGTGATCGTCTGCGAGCTGAGCTTCCGATGGCACCCGAGGAAGAGCGTCGCGACGGTGATCACCTTTCGCGTGCCACTGGCACCGAAATCCCGTATTCAGGGAAATTATTACGCCGCTCTCGATCCTCGCCGCGACACGATACGCGAAACCGAATACCGTTCCTCCTGTTGGAAATACCTCTCTCTCTCTCTCTCTCTCTTTCCCTCTCCTCGCACGCGCCGCCTCCCCTTTGAACGATCGCGCTTGATATCGCCGTATCGATCGATGACACCCGGGATGACAGTCGCACGTGGTAAGGTAAAGTCCTCCAGGTTGCACGTGTGCACTCGCGTTCGTCACGATAACGGCACGGCCGATGTGCGCGCGCACTCCCCCGTGAGAGAGAGAGAGCGTGTGAGTACGAGCGCGTTGTACGCGCGTTACGTGTGTGCGTTGCGCGGGTGTGTGGGTGAGCGAGGACGCCGTAAAAACAACCGTGATAAGACGGCGCGTGCACAGTCGCGGCTGGACTGATCGTGGGGGTCGAGCCACAGGTGTCATCAGACGTGGTGAGCGCGCTCCCCTTTCCCTGCGCGAGCGATGCCGCCCCGCTCGGCACCGCCACGTCCCCACCATATCAGTGTATCTGTCTCTCTTTCTCTCGCGCGGCGTAACACGTACAGATTGGCGAAGGCGGTTTTGTCGCGTTCTCGCCGCCGAGGACACGCGCGCGCGTGCGTAAGTGCGAAACTGGGGATGACTGTCGGCTATCCCCCCGACTGCCCGAAAGTATCGATACGTCTTCCGCGAGACGGATACGTAGTGCCGTAGGAACGAGAGTGTGAGGGAAAAGTTGCGACGCGATGCAGATGGATTTGCATTGCCTCGGTGTGGACACACGGTAAGAAATTTTCGGTTAAATTTGACTTATTTTACGTGTCCCGTGAGATGGCTCGATCAGATTTTCGTGTTAATTTTCTACAAGGTGAGTGTGTTGAAAAAGTAACACAAATATTGTCAAAAATTAACACAGAATTAATACGTTAAGTGTGTTATTTCACAATGTACACACGTTGAATATCGACGCACCAAATGTTGAGATAACATAAACACAATATGTTATAAATTAACACACGAATATATGTGAAAAATTTAACACAAAACTTTTAACACGAGTACAAAATGCTTTTTATTGTATACAAAAGGAGACGATGAGGTAAAATGTCGCTAATATTCCAAAATTAATATTTTATTTAAGATACAATGCCCTTCTTCCATAATATATCTATATGCGATTGTAGTCCGTATAGTACATATAAAGTTAAAGCATAGAAGTTTACGTAAGTCTAAGTAAGTCTAAAACATTACGTGGGTGACGGTGTAATTACAGAAATGCATGGGAACAATAACACGCGGCTTTAGAAAGGAGACAGAGAAAGAGCGGAAGAAAAAGAGATATCCCTTCGTAATTCAAATAGATATTTATTCAAAAAACCATGTGTATTCGTGACAAAAACATATAACGCCTGTTATTGACGTAACGCACATGACGTACACTCTCATTCATTCGCTCGCACTTTCACACTAATTTCTCCCACTTGTTATTAATTATAATCTGCTTCTCTCTTCTCTCCGTTTTAGTAAACTTAACATTTACTAATTATATGCATATTTCCTTCTTCTTCAATGTCTGTTGTAAGATTATTTAATATTTGTTTTCTCCTTCTATCTTCGCCCATGTTTGGATTCGCAACTCGTACGCATACAATGTACCATTGTGTAATGTAATTATTATTTAACTGTTGATTGTGTACGTCTAATTACATGTTTTCGTATGTGATATGGCGCCATGCCACTTTTATTTCGGCTATACGTTACGCAATTTCCCACACGCTTACAAATTCGAGACCTCGTCGAGCGAACAGCACGATTTTCCATCTGACTTCGTGAAAAATATCTCTTTATCACGGTCAAACATCCAGATAAATTAGATAGATTCGGTGCATGTAGCCTTCTTCGTACGGTAAATTCTCATGCACCTTGCATCGCGACGCCATTTGCGTTGCTTCATCCGCGACAGGACTTTGCTTCGCTCTCGCGTTTACGATATATCGACAGATACATCCCTCCTTCTTCCCAAGACACTACAATTCACGCAAAACAACTGGACATAAAATCAACTCTTTTTCTTTTTTATCTACAAGTGAAAAAAATGATTTACAGATTAACAACAATTTAGAAGAAAGTCCCACGCGTCTGCTACGATTGCGGACAAACCCATCTGCAAAATACACCCCGCAATTCATTAAACTCTGAAAATTCAATGTCTACGCAATATCTCTTCGAGGAGAATTCGCTTAAAAACAACAAACAACGATCGGGAAGTTTATTTCAAGCGCGACGATGATGACACCGCGTCGTTCTCTCTGTGAAATTTCGGCCGGCGAAGGCCGACAATAATGCCTTCCATTCGAGGATCGTCGACGCGACGATCCTCCGACATTCTCCCCGACGCGTCGAACAGGAAAACTCGTGTGCTTTACTCGACCGCGGGTCTCCTCCGCAAAAGCCAACCCTTCAGCGGCTCTCCGGTCGCTCTCGACTTCGTGTCGCGTATCACCCGCGAGACTCGCACGACCATCATGGGAAAACGGAAACCGAAGCGCCCCCTCCGCTTCGTTTCCCTCGCCCGCTGAGGATCCTTCTTCGCGGCGAAGATCGTACAGCCGTGGCTTATATGAGAGAGCGCGCGCGCCCACCCCCGTGGTTAACCGTCTCGAGAACTGTCTCGTCGAAGTCGATGTCAAACACGCAACGCCTCCTCTTACGGAAACTGATTACCGTGTACTAACCAAATTACACTTATCATCCCAGAAGAAAGTGATCCGCGAGAATTAAACGTTCAGGTGGCAAATGATATTTCATTCGCTTTCGATTCACGACCTCGAGCCTCTTTTCTTTCCGAACGAATAGTCTGTAATCAAATGTAACGGATATCGTATCATAAGTATATTGTTTCTGCCCTTGCTGTATGTGACAAGATATCAGGTGTTCAAGAGATTATTAACAGTTATATATATATGTATATATATATATAGAATTTTTGTTATTACAAATTATAAATGACTCGTCGGATTCCGAGTATTTCGAAAGCGCAACGTATAATATACCAAACATTTGTTATTTAGTATATTAACTCTTTTATTACATTAAACCTGCGAGAGCAACCCTCTCACAGGTCTCATTTCCCACCTTGCTCCATCGCTAATTGTCCCACGTTACCAGTTGTCCCGTCATACAGCGTTTCGGCAAAACCGAGTCAATTCGACGAACCTATAGACTTTCGCATTTCTCTTCATTTTTGATATTTCACCTTTTACTAGTCTACATTTCGGACAACTCTACGACGATATTTCAATATATATAAGGATTATGCCGCACGGACGAATTCGATGACAGGAATGTACTGTCATGCGCTTTGCCGATGTATCTACAGAAAAAAAAGAGAACCGCCCTTCGCACTCTTCGCTCCTCCTATCCGCTAATGGATTAGAATTATTAGTCGCGAAAAATACAGTCAATTGTTTCTCGTTCGTTGTATGAAGTACCGGAGAAAAAAGGGAAAAGTAGTTGGAAACGAAAGTCAATCAAATGATCTCGGTTGATAGGATGAAAACCGATGGAGAAAAACCGATGATGAAGGTGCTCGTGGAAGGATCAGTTTCTTCGTAGTCACCCAATCGCTTCGATCGGACAATATTTCTAACGTATTGCCGGGGTTGCTTTGCCCGTGCCCGAATAAAACTTTATGATTGCACATAAAGTATACAGTGTGCTTATATATGTGTCCCGGTTTTATCATCATAACGTCGCCGTCGTCAAGTCAATCGCAGTCACTAAGGTGGTCTCAAACCGATACGGTGTGTACAAGTGTGTACGCGCGTGTGTGTGTGTATGTATGTGTGTGTTTGTGTGTGTTGTTCAACCGCCGCGGCTTTTAATGCATTCGCTTCCAATTCGGCGTGGAAAAGAAAGCCCTCCGCCGTTCAATCGGTATCGTAAGGCACATATATCTTCGACACGTCCCGAATCTCTCGATACCGAGCCGAAGGCTTGCGTCTCGCGCGATCGAAGTCGAGACGCGACTTTAGAGAGCTCTCGACCGTTAACTGAACTCGACGTTTATTTCTTCCGCTCGGGCGCACGAAGAGAAGCGTTCCTCTTTTTCTTTCTTCTTTTTTTCCTTTTCAGCGAACATACGCTCGGAGAATTAATCGCCGCCGGAAAGAAAAGGGAAAGGAATATTTCCTTATTATCAGAGTTCGACTAATTATCGCCCGTTCACCACTTCAAGATGGGAAACGTCAGAGGGGGTGTGTGTGTGTGTGAAGCTAATGCTGATTTATTTCGCGCGTGTCCGCGCAACAACACTTTTCCATCCGGGCGCGCGACGACCGGACACTCGCATCTGTTCGATTTCATATCCCGTGTGTTCGACACTTCACTTAAAATATTCGCTCTCTGTTTCCCCGTAAGATCTCACGATGTACGCACAAATGTGGCGGCGTATATATTGCTAAGTCGCAACCAAACCGGGTATATCTCGTTAAAGCACGCGTTATGGTTCTCTCTCTCTCTCCGTCTCGGTCTCCTGCAGCGGCGGGAAACAACGCCAGGTATCGCAATAAATATGGTATAGCAGAAGCTCGATGACACCAAGGCATGCTGCGTTAGAACCTGGCCCTGATGTAAACGGCCGAGGCATCGTGTTCACCGTATCCGAGACGCTTGGCATGCTTGTACACTTCGTTGGCGGCGGCGGCCAGCGGTAGAGGCTGCTCCAGTTGGTCGCTCATACCTAAGGAGAGTCTCAGGTCCTTCTGCATATGTTGTAAGGGCAGTTGCGTCGGGAAGCCACCCTCGATTATCGCTGCGAAATAGAATATTAAGGGCGACGTTGATCAAGTATTCTTTAAATGCATTTCAAAGTTAACTATTAGAAGCCGGTTCTTCATCTTTCGGTTAACTAGTGATTTGTGAGGCTTAACCTGATGAAACTATGTTTTTCTATTAAAAGTTACCACTACAAAATTATCAGTTTAAGTTTAAACCACAAGTTAATTAGAAGATGACAAATCGGGGCTGAGTGATCTGATACGCTCTTTCCCTTTGGAAGATTCATCATCAAAATGATTAGAATCAATAATCGTCAGGATTATCATAATTGTTATTATCTCGATGTTACGAGTGATTAATTTACGTTTCTTTCCAGACCGACTGAAATAAACCGCAAACGCGACTGATGAATCGGTCTCTACCTTTGCCTTTGTCGAGAATCGCCGGACACGCTAAAGACGTCAGTTCCAAGACCTCCAAGACATCTTTCTGCTGAAGTCCAGCACGATCCGCTAGTGCCATACTCTCTGCCAGACCGGCCAAGGTCACACCGGCCATGAGTTGCAGGACAAGGTTCATCTTGGAAGCATTGCCGACTTCGCCGAGATAAAAGCTATTCTTGCCCATAGCCTCGAAACAAGACTGACACTCGTCGAATAATGACCGATCTCCAGCAGCGAGGATAACGAGGGTGCCTTCCTGAGCCTGCGTTTTGCTACCTTGCACTTGAGCTTCCAGGTAACGTCCCCCTTTGCCATTAATCGCCTCGGCGATGTCCTGAGACGTCTCCGCGTCTATACCCGTCATCTCGACGTAACTCTTTTCCGATGTTATTTCCGTCAGTACGCCGCAGTTGCCGAATACCATCTGGAAAACGTTTTCAGTTGGAAGCGTCGAAAGGACTCTGGCGTATGAAAAGGATCACGTGTCGGAGGACGGATATTATTCTCGAGAAATTTTAGTAGAATTTCGACAGCTTACGTCTTTGGCGGCTTGTGGATCGGCCACACAGGAGAAAGTGATATCAGCTGCCAGCACGACGTCTGATGGTGTCAGGCCTTGTTCTGCGCCCGCCTTTACGAAATCCGCACACTGCAACGCAAGCATGCAAGGTATGCAAATTAGCTTAATTCTGCTCATGTTTGTCAATTCTATGCTTACGATTGTAACGTACGTTTAATTATCAATCGTGTATACTCGATCGATCGAATAATCGTTCCTTCATTCGTGAGACTTTCTTTCAATCATTTATATTTCGCCATCTGCGATCTGAACTTCAGCGAAAAGCGGGGATCGCGCGAAACGAATATCATTTTATTTTATTTATTTATAACTCATTTAATTTAATTTAATAACGATACACGCTATACACGCGATAAAACGATCTTTGTGTTTATTCGCGTGAATAAAATCAGCAGAAAGCCATCGGAAATTGAACTCAACGAAATTATCGGAGTTCATTCGTTGCGACGAAACAAAAATTATGGCAGCTTCAATAATAACAGCGCTAACAATGTTTATATATATATATATATA